>NW_006408599.1:9001969-9018685 GCF_000296735.1 Chrysochloris asiatica | reverse complement strand
AGAGAGAGAGAGAGAGAGAGAGAGAGAGAGAGAGAGCTCTGGTAGCGTAGTGGTTACGAATCTGGCTGTGAACTGCAAGATCAGCAGTTCGAAACTACCAGCTGCTCTGCAGGAGAAAGATGAGGCTTTCTGCTCCTGTAAAGATTTATAGCCTCGGAAACCCTGTTCAGGGTCGCTATGGGTCGGAACTGACTCGATGGCACTTAACAACAACAACATACATATATATATGCATATATGTATGGACTCCTGGTGTGGAGCTTTTGGTTAATGTGCTGGACTGGAAAGTGCACTTGAACCACTTGCACATCTACACACACATTTCAATGGTTTTACTTCTCTAGAGAACCCAGCCTAAGACCGACATAGTTTGGAAAATACTGATCTAGTTGAAACTCTTTATCTGGAGAAGCAGTGAGAGAATAGACTTGCTGGAATTCACTCAGCAAATACAGCAGAACTGCCAGATGGACCCTTGGTTCTGACTTCTGCACCTGTACTCTTCCAGGTAAGTGTGTGCCAGGATGAAATGCCCAACTGAAGAGTCAGAAGGAAAGATGAAGATTTGAGGGTGATAACTGAATCTTGGCATCATCTGGGACCAGGTTAGGGGCCAGCCACTCTGGTCTAAACTGCTATGGTCATAATCAGTGACTGTACCCAAACTTTGTAGGGCTTTTGTTGAGACTTTGTAGCTTCCTTTGGTAATCTATAAAATAATTCTATGTTTTTAGTGAAGCCAATAGGAAGAGGTCCAGTGGGCGTGTCAGTAGGGCAGAGGATGATGGGCCCAGATGGTATCAAGATAGAAACAGGTCAGGAAGAAGAGTTGAGCTGAGCTGAGGCTACACTTTCCTCTGAAGAGCAGATTTTTTTCCCTACCCCTTTTTCCTTTTTTATTCCTTTTCTGCTTCCTTTTCTTTTTTAAATGTTCAGGTGGTTTAAGGAAGATTCTGTGAATCTGCAGATATGCCAGGGAAGAGGCCAGAGAGTCTACATTTGACTCTAAAATAAGACAGATCAATAATCAGTCTGACCTCACTTCATTTTAGTTCCCAAATTAAACACCAATAAAATGATGCAACTTTAGATGTCTTGAGCCTTCACCTTAAGGAGCCCTATGTGAAGCAGTGAGGTCCAGGAAGCAGTGGCCCAGGCTTCCTTGTTTTTTTCCTTTTCTAACTCTTCATTGTGAATTGGGTGAAGGTTTATAGAGAAGATAATCAGTTTCACATTCAATGAATCATGGGATTTGTTTCATCTCAGTGACTGCAATCTCCTTCCTGCAACAACAGCTATTCCACTTCCTCCCTGTGGTTCTTAGTTCCTTTCCACCTTCCTTCCCAACCCTTCTGAAATTTGTTATAAGTTACACGTTGCCCTTTTGATCTTGAATGGTTGACCATTTCATAATGAACATACCTTACTAGTCTCAGGGGAGTTGTCCCCACTATGAACCTATCTTGGGAGTGCAGTAACTCTGTAGGATAAACCCTGGACTTTGAACCACAAAGTCAGCAGTTTGAGCCCACCCAGTCACTCTGCAGATAAGACATTCTGCTGTTGCCAAGACTTCCAGCCTCAGAAAATCTATACAGGGTCACTATGAGTTGGAATCCACTCAACGGCACTTAACAACAAAAACAACATACACTTATATGTTTGACTGAAAATTGGGCCAGGAGGGTGAGTTCCATTTCAGACCTGAGGGTGAATGAGAGTCATAGTCTCAGATTCCTTTCTGACCAGTAAGCCTTGTCTTTTAAAATACATATAATTTTGACTTTTGTTTCCCATTTTCTTCTACTCTACCAAGGACCTTCTAATGTGATCCATTTCAGAGCAGGTAGCATTGGTAGTCAGGTGCCATCTAGTTCTTTTTGTCTCAGAATCATGCAGAATCTGTTCATGTGTTCCATTATTCTATTGGATTGATTCCAAGTATTTTCAATTTTCATCTTCTGTCTTCTACACATGCAAAGACTAATAGTTGCAGTGTAGCTGCAGTTCATGAGCTCTTAAGATCCCAGTCAATACTCACCAAAGTAGGATGCACCCTATGACCATTAAAAGAGAAGAACATAAGCAGACCCTGGGATTCTAACTAGAAAAATGGCGACAGCAGAGACGGTGGCAGAGGCGACGGCATGGAGGTAGAGCAGCTGAGGACTCTAGGCCCATGGACTAAGAAAGGCTGTTTGCCTGTGGGCAGGTGGCTGGCTTACAAAGTGTGCCCTTTGGACATTTATATGAATATATGTTTTCTGTTTTGTAAATGCACATAAAAAAGGGGGGAATAGAGGTAAATACTATAATACTATTAACTGATGGTACATGAAGGGGATTGTAATCATTGCAATGAAACAAAATATGATTTGTTCAATGCAAAACTGATAATCTGCCCTGTAAACTTTTACAATAAAAACTTAAAAAAAAAAAAAAGATGCAGAACATTGTCTTATACCAGTTGACCATGGTGTCCCCTGAGACACTGGTTCTGAGCTCCCACACCCAGCAACATGTAGCCTCTAGGTGCTTGGTAAGAGATTTTCATTACTTTACCACTGTCTGCTCCATCACATTCATAGGGATATTTGTAGCAAAAGAACATATCCATGTACAAATGTTGTTGCTAACTACCGATGAGTTGGTTACGACTCATAGCAACCATGTATAGGGTTTACAAGGAGTGGCTGGTGAGTTTGAACCACCGACCTTATGGTTCAAACCAATCTTGTAGTTGAGTGCTTATCATACAGTGTCACACCAGAACTCCAACATCCTCTGTCAAACCCTTCTGTATTTGTAGGCATGCTCCCACTCCCTCCCATACCTCTAGAATACTGTTGTTGCAGGATTGTATATAGAACAGTATTTTCCTCTATCCTCTGTAATCCTTGCATTTCTCCCTATGCCTTAAACTGTCTTCATCATTCTTCTGCCAACCTCCCTTTTGTTATATATTGTCAAACTTTATTTTCCTTCACTTTTTTCTTCTGGACCTTAACTTCCCCTTCCCATCTGTTATCTTGCCATGAACTCCATAAAACATTTACTGATTTGTACTATGTGGTGTAGGGCACAATCTGAGAACCTGAGATGGAATGAAAAGCACAGATAAGAAAAATGTTTTGCTTTCAAAATGTTTATAAGGATATAGTTCTAGATACAGTAGAAAAAGCACTGGCTTTGGGATCAGAGGGAGTTGAGCACAAGGTGTATGCAGGCTGGTGCAACTGGAGGGAAGGTTTTCAACTGAGTCTCCTCTTCTTCCCTGTAAGTGCAGGCTACTAGCACCTATCTCATACAACCCTAGACACCTTGTCAAAAGATTACATTCTCCCCTTGCCTCTCTCTTAGATAATGTGGAAAGTCAATTTTTGAGTGAGTCTGTTTCTTGGCTCTCCATCCTGGGCAAAATTTGAAGTTTAGGCAATTGCCATGGCAGAACAAAATATATGGCTCCAAAGGGTCTCCCACCAGCTATGTTGTTGATGTCAGCTGCTATCAAGTCATTTCTGACTCATGGAGACCCCATGTGGGCGGACTAGAACTGTTCCATAGGGTTTCAAAGCTGTGACTTTTTTAGCACAGCACCATGCTGTCTTCCAAGGTGGCTCCAGTTGAGTGCTTAACCATTTGTGCTACCTAGGGATCCCGCCAACAAACTGTTGTTGTTGTTAAGTGCTGTCGAGTCAGTTCCGATGCATAGCGAACATGTATAGATTTTCAAGGAGTGGCTGATGAGCTTGAATTGCATACCTTGCAATTCAAACGGACCTTGCAATCCAGCACAGTAGCCCACAACACTACAACAGGACTCCTGTAAGTAGATTCAACTAAAGGTGTAAGATGCTTAATAAGAACTGGAGAAATTATTGAATAATTAATCTATCAATAGTAAAAAAAAAAATCTATATTTTTTTTTATAATTTATAATTTCATTTTTATAAATTAGCACAGATTTAACCTAATTACTGTCTTGTGGTTGTTAAGTGATTAAGTCAGTTCTAACTCATAGTGTCTCTGTATAGGGTTTCCAAGTAGCGACTGGTGGGTTTGAGCTTACAACCTTGTGGTTAGAAGTCCACAGCTGATCCTACAGTGTCATATCAGTACTCTGTCACTATAATAGTCATTTTGTTTTACTTAATCTCAATGCATTTTCTTAAGTAGGGGAGAAAGATGTGAAATAGTAGCTTGAATGAAGAAACCTAGCATCTTTCTTAATAGCACCCAAGCACAAAGTGTAGGGTTGAAAAAAAACCTTGTACAACATTTCCTAGAAAAAAATCTTTACACTATGAAACTCACTCCTGAGAAGTACATTGTTTCCTTCAAAGAGATAACTTGGCATGTTTGGATGGGGTAGGAGAAGAAAACCCGGGAGTTTACTTCCTACATTGACACAGATTCACTGTGTGACCAAGAGCTAGTTCCTCCCCCGGTAAAAATCATTTTATTGGGTTCCATGAAGTTTCCCCAAAGTGTAGGAAACATTACAATTAATTTGTTGTTGTTGTTAAGTGCTGTCGAGTCGGTTCCGACCCATAGCGACCCTGTACAGGGTTTCCGAGGGTGTAAATCCTTACGGGAGTAGAAAGCCTCATCTTTCTCCCGCGGAGCGGCTGGTAGTTTCGAACTGCTGACCTTAAGGTTCGCAGCCCGATTTGTAACCACTACGCTACCAGAGCAATTAATTTAATTAATTTAAAAAGGGCCATTTCCAATTTTATTCCATCTTTCATATACAGACTGACTTGGAAAGTGGCTTGATTTAGTGCTAGCATGTTCCTGAGATGTCTCCTTTAACATTTGCCAACCCCTCTCCTTTCAAAAAGATAGCAAAGCTCTGGCTCAGAACATTCTACAGGAAATAACATCTGTCCAGAATTTTATAAAATTGTTTTGCTTCCACTGTATTGATTTTTAGAGTTATCTGCTATTTATGGCAAGCAATCCTGGTTTTCCTTTTACTGGAAGTGATATGAATTTCCATTTTGAAATCATTGATTGTAACAACAACAAAAAGGTGATTTCAAACAGAATACATTAAGTTGATAATATCCTAGCTATGGCAAAATTGAGAGGGTGATGCTCAAACGAAGAATAGGAGAAGCTGAGCTCCATAATTTTCCAGGAGGGAAAATCTGGAATGATCTGTGCTCTCCAAACCCTAACATTGCCAGCCAGAACATTCTAACATGGATCAAATGAACTTTAGTTTTCAGGATAGAGTTTCCGGGAAAACAAATTTATGTAAAGTGATATCCTAACATTCAAGAGTAGCTATTCTCTGCAGCTAGTTCCTCTTAGGAAGAGAAGTAGGTGTGTACAGTAAGTCCTGGGAAGAGCAGTGCCCTTTAACTTTCGAGGCCACAGAAAACAGCCCACAACCACCTTGGGGCCCTGAAATTTCTCTGAGCAACCCCGCATGGGCCTCTCTGCTCCCAGGCCAGGAAGAAAGGCAAAGCCAGCTGCAGAGACCGGCCCAGCTGGGATTTCTGAGCCAGAGGGAGTCAGGGGCCAGGATACAGGGCCCTTCTCCTGCACCCCACCCCCATTCCAGCTTGAAATATAACAGATGAAGAAGGTGAAAGCAGGACAATTCCAAACTGCAGAGAAGAGGTTCAAGTGGGGTGGGAGTGAGCTTTTCTCTCCCTGTTCAACTCCCTGTCCCTCCTCCCCATCAGGCTTGTAGAAGACCTCTAACTGAGGTGGACTTTGGGGAAAGACACTGGAGAGGGCTTTGATATTACTCAGGAAAAGACGGAAGATCTGTGTTTATTACGTACACCTTTGCCAATGTTGATTCCAACTCATAGCAACCCCATGTGTTGCAGAGTAGAACTGAGCTGCATAGGGTTTTGTTTTGTTTTTTAACTATACTCTATACAGAAGCCTGTGGCATTGTGGGTTAATGTGTCAGACTGCAAAGTCATTTGAACTGTAAGGTCAGTGGTTCAAACTCACCAGCTGCTCCTTGGAAATCCTATACAGGGCCGTTATGGGTCAGAATCAACCTGACATAACTTTAACAACAACAAATACAGAAGCAGGTCACAAGATCTTTCTTTTGTGGAGTTTGTGGAGCCTCTGAGTAGATTTGAAATGCCAACCTTACAGTTAGTAGTCCAGTGTAAACTACTTACACCAAGCAAGAACTTTTTTGTAAGCCCTAGGAGTCTTTCAAAGAGCTCAGAGGCTACCAAGGAGGAGGCTTCAACCCAAGACCCTGAGCTACCTACTTTCATTTTGTTTTGTATAATCTGGCCTTTTCGAGATTGTATTTGATTAACAGTTCTGCTGATATTAGAAGAGGAAGAAGAAGGAGGAGGAGAAGATGGCTGACAAAGTGACTAGATGATCAAGATTCCTTCAATTATACCTGTGATCACCATGAGTTAGAGCAGACTGGTTGTGGTATGTGCCGTGGAGTCGGTTCCGACCCATAGCGACACTGTACAGGGTTTCCGAGGCTGTAAATCTTTAGGGAGCAGAAAGCCTCATCTTTCTCCCACAGAACAGCTGGTAGTTTTGAACTGCTGACCTTGTGGTTCACAGCCCAATTCATAATCACTACGCTACCAGAGCTCCTTAGAACAGACTAGATGACAACTAATAACAACTGCAAACAAATGAAACTTAAGGCAATGGGTTAACAGTGGGACAAAGGCCCCAAAGAGGAGTGTGCAAAGGTCCTTCTGAGTACAATATCTAGCTCTTGGGAGAATGTTGTTGTTGTGTGTCACTGAGACAATTCTAACTCATAGAAACACTGTATAAGGTTTTCAAGACGGGCTGCAGGGTTTGAACTGTGGACCTTGTAGTTACCAGTCTAGTACTTATCCTGCAGCACCACACCAGAACTAAAAAAAAACAAGCTCATTGCCTTGTTGTAACTCATAGTGACACAGTGAAACAATGCAGAACTAACTGCTCCATAGCATTTCTTAGGCTGTAATTTTTACAGAAGCAGACTTGCATTTCTTTTTCCCACAGAGTGGCTAGTGGATTTGAAGTGCCAACTTTCAGTTAGCACCCAATCACTTTAACCATTGTGCCATGAGTTGTTGCTGTTGTTACTGCCATCGAGTCAGTTCTGACTCACAGTGATTGTGTATAGAAGGAATGGGTAAAAACACTGTTCAAAGTCACTTTTTAAAAAAATGTTTTATTGTGAATTACATGATAGTTTACATGAGAGAAAATTAGTTTTACATTCTCCTATCCTATATCATTTCATTGCCATGGTTACAATATCAACCAACCAAAGTATACCCTGCAATCCTGCTCCTTGGTCGTCAGCACACAGACACTCTCCCTCTCTGGGTCTAAAGTCCCCAACTGCTCCATCTCTCCACGTCATCATCTCTGCCTGCATCTCAGGCATCATTGCTGGGTAAGGTCCCGCTCTCCGCTCTTCTCCCTTGATGGTCCCAGGGACCTCCACTCCTAGACTACAAAGTTAATCACTCCCCTTCTTGCTATAAAATGTCCACCTTTACATTTCCAACCCTCACAATCAGTCCTGATAACAATTATTCACGATTGTATCACAAGAGACCTATCCGCATTTCATTTCATCAGCCCCACCTAGACAGATTGGATACCACTCAGTGGAGAGTCTACCTTCCTTCATGCCCTCTGAAACTAGGCTCCCTCTTGAAAGCTTGTAAGCCAGTCACTTCTTGCCTTTGTAGCCCCCCATTTTGGGTAGCCAATGTCCAAGTTGTCCATCCCTGTCTACTCTGTGTATGGAGGGGGTGGAAATGATTCTTGCTGTAAGTATTTGTTCCCTTTTTTGAGCTACTGCATCCATAAATGTAGGTCAAGTTCATCAAATTGTATCAGATTACTCTTTTTTTTCCTCTTCTTTCTTCTTCTAGTTGAGCTCTGATCATCCAGTCATTGAAGCCAGGTCAAGTGGGTATTATCTGCAAGTGTGGGTGACTCAACGGGAATACACGCTCTGATTGGTGACCACCTTGTCACCGATAAGGGGAAGTGAGGGAAAAAGAGCAATGAAGCTGCAAGCTAAGCCCTACAACATTCAATAGACTCCTGTGAACCCGGGTGGAGACCTGGTTGGTCAGCAGTGTGGCAAAACCTGGGGACTCTTGGGCCCAGAGTCAGTGACATAGCCACAGAGGACTAGAGTGGAGAGTGAAGTGTCCAGCTGACAAGAAGAGAGGGCATTTGCTCAAAGTCACTTTTGAAGGTAGTTAGAAAAGACCAGTAAACACAGCAATATTGCCTTTGTGGGGATTACATTTTCAGGGTACAGGAAACAATTCTCACCCACCTTTCTTCTTCCTTGCTGACTGTCTTAGTTACCTAGTGCTACTCCTGGTGTGGCACTGTGGGCTAATGCGTCAGACTGCAAAGTCATTTGAACTTCAAGATCGGTGGTTCAAGTTCACCAGCCGCTCCTTGGAAACCCTACACAGGGTCGCTATGGGTCTGAATCAATTTAACAGCACTTAACAACAACAACAACTCTAATGGAAGGCCTTGGTGTGTGGTGATGCAGGAGAAGCACAGGGCAGCTAAGCACAAGGTTGGCAGTTCAAACCCACTGGCCACTCCTTGAAATCCTGCACAGGGTCATTATGGGTCGGAATTGACTCAATGGCACACAGAAACAACTCTAACAGAAAGCCTACAAGTGGATGGCGTTCATAAACTGAAATCTATACTATCACAGTTTAGGAGGCTAGAAGTCAGAGTTTCAGGTGCTGGCTCTCAGGGAAGGCTTTCTCTGTCTGTCAGCTCTGGAGAAAAGTTCTTGTCACTTAAGCTGCTGTCCCTGGGCCATCTTTCTGTGACTTGGCATCTCTTTCCTCCATCTCTGCTTGCTTTTGTCTCCCTAATAATCTTAGTCTAGATCTCTTACATATCTAATACTAATAGATACACAAACCTGCCATAATAGTAACAGTATCTACTGTTGTTAAGTGCTGTCAAGTCAGTTCCCACTCATAGTGACTCTGTATAGGGTTTCCGAGGAACAGCTAGTGGGTTTGAACCACTGACCTTGCAGTTAACAGTTCTGTTCAGTGTGCTTATCCTACAGTGCCACACCAGTACCTCATTATTATTGTATAATAACAATAGCTACAGGTGTGGAGGACACGCATGAGTACGCAAGTATATAGATTTGTTGTTAAGAGCCATAGAGTCAGTTGCAACTCAGAGCAATCCTGTACAGGATTTCCGATGAACAGCTGGTGGGTTTGCACCACTGACCTTGCAGTTAGTAGTCCTGTCCACTGCTTATTCTACAGCTTCACACCTGGACACCATTATTACTATAGAATAACAACATCTACAAGTAGATACATGCAAAACAGATGTGGGAAGGAGTACACACATAAGCATACAAGATACACATTTCCCATAGGCTACATCTACATATGTATCTGTAGACTGGGTATTAAAAGCTTGTGAGTGACCTTCTAAAATGCAATCATTGGTCTCTTGTACAGAGTGAAGAAGAAAAGCAAAGACTCAAAAGGACTTGTGGACAATGTGAACCCCAACTTCACTATCTACAGACCAGAAAAACTCCGTATTGCCTAACTACCACTACTGAGCTGTGATCAGGATCACAATGTGCTGCAAATATATCCAAGGAACTTGTAGAGCATACAGAAGACAACGTTCTTAAAACTTGTCAGCCATAAGCAAATACCTTGAGGGAATGACTCAGTGTGTTTAGGAACTTAGAACCACAGTCTTGGAGGACATCCAGGTCAATTGGCACAGCACAAAGACAATGTTATATATCCTACTTTTGCTGAGTATCAGCTGGGGTCTTCAAAGCTTGTAAGTGAAGAATTGAAAGCAAAGATTCATTCTGATGGTTGTTCACACCATTCATTGTAGTGTTATTCAATAGGCAAAAGGTGGAAACAACCCAAGTGTCCATCAACAAATTAATATGGGTTGTATGCCTTTATATATTTACCAAACATGAGAGAATAAAAATACTGAAATTAAGTAAATTGTATAGCATGTGATATCTATCTTGTTGTCTTCTAAGTGCCATCCAATTGGCTCCAACTCACAGAAATCCTGTTTAGGGTTTCCAAGGAATAGCTGGTGGGTTTGAACCACCAATTTTGTGGTTAGCAGTCCAGTGCTTATAGTACAGCACCACACCAGGACTTCAATATATACTGTATGTTGTTGTTAAGTGTTGTCAAGTTGATTCCAACTCATAGCGATCCTATGTAGGGTTTCTGAAGAGTGGCTGGTGAGTTTGAACCACTGACCTTGCAGTTCAGCACATTAACCCTCAGCACCACACTAGATGTTTTAGAAGTTAGCTGTTCAACTATGTTGATATAATGATAACGGTTCACTGATTTTTCCTTTAGTACTGTTTTCTACCTACATCTTTCCACATACCTTGTCATGAAGTCTGTGGGACAAAGTTTGTTATCCCTAATCCCAGATAGAATAGATGTCAGGCCACTAAACGTTTTCTCTATGATCTGGTGAAAAGTCTGAGATGGTCATGTGGATGTTGTCTTGCTGATTCTGTACAGGTACCTCCATCTTTCGCTCAAATATCTTTCTCCTGCATGACCTGCCCCAGTTAGTCTTGTTGATGCCAACTTTCTTACTTCAAGTTAAGACAATAATGACACAGATGTCTAGGAGGGTTACAGATATCCTAAATAATCTCACATTTGTGAAGATTCGAGAACAATGTAATGGATTACAAGCTGGGCTGTTAACTGCAAGGTCGGCAGTTGGAATTTACCAGCCGCTCTGTGAGGGAAAGATGAGGCTTTCTGCTCCTGCAAAGATTTACAGCCTCAGAAACCCTTTACAAGGTTGTTCTGATTCAGAACTGACTCACTAGCACACAGCCACCATGCTTTTACAATACAAATACTAGTAGAGCAACCTTGAAACAAAACAACAAAAAACTTGCAAGTAGCCATCTAAGATGCAACTATTGGTCTCTCCTTGTCAGAAGTGTAGAAGAGTGAAGAAAATCAAAGACTCAAAGAAACAATTAGTCCAAAGGACTAAAGAACCACATAAAACACAGCTTCCACTATCTACAGACCAGAAGAACTAGATGGTGCCCAGCTACCGCAACTGATAATTTCCATCAAGATCACAATAGAAACTCCTGGACAGAAAAGGAGAGAGAAAAAAGAATCGCTTACTGGTTTGATAGAGACTAGCTGAACCTTGAGATTGTGACCCTTAGACACCCTTTAATCCTGGAACAGAACCCACCCCCAGGTCAACAGGGCCATGATCTCTCTAAGGCTCTAGGAGACGATCCTTCCTTGTCTTTTCCTAGCTTATGGTGGTCACCAAACTTTGCCATTTCTTACAATGTAGGTACATCATTCTATCTCTGTCATTATATGATGCTTATTCTCTGTGTGTGTCTGTGTGTGTCTAACTTCTCCACTTCTTATAATGATATGACTTACATTGGATGTAGGACTCATGCTACCGCAGTATGGCCTCATCATAACTTGATTACATCTATAAAGACTCCATCTTCAGACAGGCCAAATGCAATGAGTGGACATAAATTTGGGGCTGGGAGACACTATTCAACCCAGGGCTGTAAATATTAGCATACAGAACATTTATTTTTTTCACCATGCAGTATTCAGTGTTATTCATATAATGCCCTTTAGGGTTTTTAAACTCTATATACTCTAGATCACTATGTGCAATTCTGGAGTCCTGGTGTGGTGCTGTAAGATAAGCACTGGATTGCAAGGTCTATTTGAACTGCAAGGTGGCAGGCAGTTCAAATCCACCAGCCACTCCTTGGAAATGTTATGTAAGGTTGCCATGAGTTGGAACCCACTTGATGACAGATGGCATTTAACAACAAATACGCAATTCTAGAATTAAAATGACTCTGAAAACCCTTTCCCCACCCCCCAACTTAATCTGGTGGTAAATTCTGACCTGAATGAATTGTGAGCTGTTTGGAGTCCTGATGTGGTGCTGTGCGATAAATCACTGGACCACAATCTCCATTTGAACCAAAAGGTTGGCGGTTCAAACTCACCAGCCGATCCTTGGAAACCCTATACAGGGTTGCTATGAATCAGAACTGACTCAAGGGCACGTAACAACAACAACAACAATACTAGTGTTTTTAAAACCTCACCTTGTGCATTTGTATAAGTAAATGTTTTACTAGAGAAACATAAAGATATTTGGTTATGGATGTGTTGTCTCAGAACCCAATGGGAATGTTACAAAATATATGGTATATGTATTCCGTTATCTTTCTAAAACTCCAAAATATCTGGCTCTCCAAATACATCTAATACCAAGAATTTTTGCGAAGGTATTGTGGGCCTGTGATTTTTCCCTCTTTTACAGATGAGGAAGCTGAGCTACAGAGAAACTAAGCAATTTGCCTAAGTTTACACAGCTAGTAAGAGAATCAGGATTGGAACTTGAACAGTGACTTGAGGGCAGCATTGATGAGTTAGTGGTAGAATTTTCATCTTCCTTGCAGGAGATGTGGGTTCAATTCCCAGTCAGTACATCTCAAGCAGAGCCACCACTCATGTGTCAGTAGAACCCTGTGTGTTGCAATGAAGCTGAACAGATGCGGTTGTGCTATGAAACAGGTTTCAGTGGTGCTAACAAACTAGGAAGAAAGATGTAGCAATGTACTTCTGAAAGTCAGACAATGAAAACCCTGGATCACAAAAGCCCAGATCTTTGGAGTCTACTCATCAACACTTACCAACAATAGTCTGACTTAAGAACAAGTGTTTTTTGTTTTGTTTTGTTTTTACCTCTGTAAAAACTTCCTGAAGAATTATTATGTGACAGGTGATGATATCTTTTTCCTCCTTTTAATCCTTACATTAATCAAGCACTTGGCTTGATTATCTTCTCCTTTGTTGATAAGATACAATTGTGAAAAGCAGCCTATTTATAGTCATGCTAATTAGTAGGGAGTAGGATGGGATTTGAACTTAGGACTGTCTGATGTCAATGTTCTTTCATCTAACCACTGTACTATGCTGCCATGTCTCACTGAGGTCCACATTGGCTGCAATGATTTGGAAACCCTATTCAGGGTCACTATGGGTTGGAACCAACTTGATGGCATTTCACAACAACCCACAAATTTCTCTTATTTATGTACAACTGATCTCTAGTCTCTTTCCAGTTCATTCTACATACAACAACGCAGAGATATGTATATATAAAAAAATCTGATCATATCACAAATTCAACTCATTAATTCAATGAACATTTTATGAGTACCTTACAGGCCAAATCACTAAGAAGACAGCAGTAAATAGAATCAAAATCTTGACCCTTCAGGACGTAAAACAATTCACCAGCTTTGTGTTATACTTAGACTATAATCTAAAAGCCTTAACATTAGACCCAGGTGGTTTAAACTCACCCCCTACTCTCCAACCCCATCTTTTCCGCTCTTCCTGTTCTTCCCCCCATTTTCTCCCCCAATTACCTCTAACCATTTATCCATCGTTTCAGTTTCCTCTTCCCGCTTCAAGAACACAGTACATGTGAATTATTTGATCTAGAGTGGACTTCTTTATACATTCAATTAATGTGTTTATGTCACACAAGATTGCATGTGCCATGTGGCAAAATGTCTGTGGTCCATAGGAGGTATTCAGTGAGTATCTGTTGAATACATGAAGGCATAAACATCAAGCCAGGGCATAGAGAACTGTGAAAGGTGAGAGACACACTCAACAGGACTGCCTTGTTTTTCCAGGTCTTGTAATGTTTCTTCTTCCTTTGATACGGTGTAGTCTCACTACTTTTCTATCTCTTCTCAAATATGGGAACTATTTGAGTTTTCCTTCTCTGAAAGACTTCTTCCTCTCACAGGTTCTCACTTCTCAGGTTTTACTGCATTAATATTTGAGCCTGGATAGAATACTGAGAGAAAAGATATTAAGAAAGCTTCTCTAAAAAACAGAAGTATTTAAACCCTGAATCATCACTGGTGCTTAACAGACAAAGTGTTGAAAAAGCTAGCTTTTCAACAGGAGCAGAGGTGAATGCATATACTAGAAGGATGGCCATCAAGGCATCTAAAATGAACTCTGAGCTATTGTTTTTGATATTGTTAAGTGCAGTTGAGTTACTTCCAACTCATAGCAAACCTTTATAGGATTTCCAAGGCTGTAAATCTTTGCAGAATCAGAAAGCCTTATCTTTTTCCCACCAAGTAGCTGATGGGCTTAAACCACAGACTTTGTGGTTAGCAGTCCAGCATTTATGCTACAGATTCACTGCACTCTGCGTAATTGTTATTGTTAGTGCATTCAAAGTGGTACCAACTCATCGTGACCTTATGCACAACAGAACTGCCTGGTCCTTCCCCAACCTCACAATCTTTGCTGCGCTTAAGCCCATTTTCACTACCATTGTGCCAATCCATCTCCTTGGAGGTCTTCCTCTTTTTCACTGACCCTCCATTTTTCCAACCAAGATGTCTTTCTCCAGGGACAGGTCCTTCCTGAAAATATGTCGGAAGTATGAAAGATGAAGTCTGGCCATCCTGGCTTCTAATGATCATTCTGACTGTACTTCTTCCAGCATAGATTTGCTTGTTCTTCTGGCAGTCCATGGTACTTTATAATTCTCCTCTAACACCATAACTCAAATGAATCAATGCTTCTATAGTTTTCTTTCTTCACATTTGTTTTGTTTTGTTTTTTAAATTATGAACTGAGTGATAGTTCATATGGGGGAACATCAGTTTTAAACCATCATTTCATTGCAATGATTACAAACTCCTTTGTAAATCATCATTCAACAGTATTTGCTTCCATTCCCTCTGTTTTTTGTGTTTTTTGGGGGTGTGAGTAGGGAGATGTACACAAAAATACTCAGGAATATATAATCATTTAAACAACTAAAGGATACATTCTGCAAGACTGCCTCTTGGCCGCAAGCACTCAGTCCCTCTCTTTCCATGAGTCTAGAGTCCTCAGTTGCTCCCTGTCCTCATCTCTGCCTCCATCTCTGGTTTTGCTGCTTCTCTGCATGTTGTTGTTGTTGTTGTGTGCACAGGGTCCCACATTCCACTTGTGCTCTTCTCCCTTATGGTTTTTTTTGTGTGTGCATTATCCAACTTTCATATTCATATAAAGCTATTGAAAATACCATGGACTGGGTTAGGCGCACCTTAGTCCTCAAACTAATATCTTTGCTCTTCAACACTTTAAAGAAGTCTTGTGTAGCAGATTTGCCTAAAGCAACACATCTTTTGATTTCTTGACTGCTGCTTCCATTATGTGTTGATCTCTGATCCTAGCAAAAGGAACTATTTGACATTTTCAATTTTTTCTCCATTTATCTTGATGCTATTTATTGTTCCAGTGGTGAGGATTTTTGTTTTCTTTACATTGAGGTGTAACCCATACCAAAGACTGGTCTTTGATCTTCATCAGTAAGTATTTGAAGTCCTCTGAACTTTCAGCAAGCAAGGTTGCATCATCTGCATATCCCAGTTTGTTAATGAATCTTCCTCCAATCCAGATGCCACATTCTTCTTCACACAATCCAGCTTCTTGGATTATTCGCTCAGTATACAGATTTAATAAGTATGGTGAAAGAATACAGCCCTGGTGTACCACCTTTCCTAATTCTCTGCAATGTTGTCCAAAGTTTATCATGATCCACACAATCAAATGGCTTTGCATAGTCAATAAAGCAGAGGTGAATATCTTTCTGGTATTCCCTGCTTTTAGCCAAGCTCCATCTGATGTCAGCAATGACATCCCTTGTTCCATGTCCTAATCTGAAACTAGCTTGAACCTCTGTCAATGTATCATTGCAGCCATTTTTAAATTATCTTCAGCAAAATTTTACTTGCATGTGATATGAATGATATTGTCCAATGATTTGTCCATTGAGTCGGGTCACCTTTCTTTGGAATAGGCACAAATATGCATCTCTTCCAATCAGTTGGCCAGTTAGCTGTCTTCCAAATTTCTTGGCATAGATAAGTGAGTGCCTCCAGTTCTACATCAGTTTGCTGAAATATTTCAATTTGTATTCCATCAATTCCCAGAGTCATGTTCTCTGCCAATGCCTTCAGTGCATCTTGAACTTCTTCCTTTAGTATCATTGGCTCTTGATCATATGCTACCTCCTGAAATGTCTGAACATCAACCACTTATTTTTAGTATGGTGACTCTGTGTATTCTTTCCATCTTCTTTTGATACTTTCTGCATTATTCGACATTTTACCAATAAAATTTTTCAATATTGCAAGTCAAGTCTTGAATTTTTCCTTCAGTTCCTACAGCTTGAGAAATGCTGATTGTGTTCTTCCCTTTTGGTTTCCCTTTGAAATTTTCTATTCGGGTCCTTTACCTCCTGATTTCTTACATTTGCTTCAGCATCTCTACGATGGAGAGCAAGTTTCAGTGTCTCTTCTGACATTCATTTTCACCTTTCTTGTCTTCTTAATGAACTTTTGCTTTCTTTCTGTATGATGTTCTTGATGTCATCCCACAACTCTTCTGATTTTTGGTCATTTGTGTCTAATTTATCCAATCTGTTCTTCAGATGATCTCTAAATTCAGGTCATATTTTAATAAATTCAAGGCCATATTTTGTTTTCATTTTCTTCAACTTCAGTCTGAACTTGCATAAGAGCAACTGATGATCTGTTCCACAGTCTGCCCCTGGCCTTGTTTTGACTGATAA
>NW_006408599.1:8999746-9000344 GCF_000296735.1 Chrysochloris asiatica | reverse complement strand
TTTTTTTTTTTTTAAGTTCAAGACAAAATGAGACTGAGAAAAAACAAGAGTATCCTTGTCAAAATCTGGAGGGGCCCACAGAAGGCTCCCGTAAGCCTCAAGGAGAATAGATAAAGACTCTATCCTTATGGGTATCAAGCACCATCCATTACATATTGTCACTAATTTAATTTTTACAGCATTTGCTGACCTGCCAAGCTTCTATTGAAAATATATGAGAAGGTAAGATGGAAAAAGGCACGCTCTCTTCTTCCATAGGCCTAGGTCCTAGATGTCTCTTTTTCTTCCCTTGGTTTCTCCCAATCACATATCCCTTGGAAAAGGTGCACAATTGTGAAGTACATTTAGAAAACATTCCTCCAACCCCTTTCTTTGATATGCACATACACACTTTATTATAGAAATGCCCTGAGAAGTCATTGAATAAAGAAACTCATTTAAATTGGAATAACTCATTTTCCAAACTAATTGTTACCAGGATTCTTTTTACTTCTCTAGTCTTCACATAGAAGGAGATCTGGTAACGTAGTGGTTACGACTCGGGCTGCGAACCTTAAGGTCAGCGGTTCGAAACTACCAGCTGCTCCGCGGGAGAAAG
>NW_006408599.1:8951682-8999435 GCF_000296735.1 Chrysochloris asiatica | reverse complement strand
GATTTACACCCTCGGAAACCCTGTACAGGGTCCCTATGGGTTGGAACCGACTCGACGGCACTTAACAACAACAACAACAAGTCTTCACATATTAGCATCCCATAGGACTAATGCTCTCCAGTGTAGACTTTGTTATTCAAGTGGAAGAGTGATAAACCTGACTTTGAAAAGTCAGGGAAAGGTTTGTGGCGGTTACAAAGCTAATGCAGGACCTTGTAGGGTGCGGAGACATTGATTATTCACAAGAGTGTGGCTCACTTGTTCATAATTCAATCAATGTGCATTTAGTGCCTACTCTAAGCTAGGAAAACACAGAGTCACTGTATCAAAAGGAAATGCTTGATGTTCAACCGTTTGAAGAGATAACATATGATCAAGAGCCAATGACACTGAAGGAGGAAGTCCAAGGTGTATTGAAGGAATTGGCAAAGAACAAGGCATCAGGAATTGATGGAATAAGAATTGAAATTTTTCAAGAAAGTAAGGCAGCACAGGTGGCACTCACTCATCTATGTCAAGAAATTTGGAAGACAACTGCCTGGCCAACTGATTGGAAGAGATCCATATCTATGCCCATTCCAAAGAGAAGTGACCCAATGGAATGCTGAAATCATCGGACAATATCTTTGACATCTCATGTGAGTGAAGTTTCACAAAAGGTAACACAGAAATAGCTGCAAGCATACACTGACAGAGAACTTCCAAAGGTTCAAACCAGATTCAGAAGAAGCCATGGAATGAGGGATATCCTTGCAGATATCCGATGGATCGTGGCTGAAAGCAGAAAATAACAGAAAGATGTTTACCTGTGCTTTATTGACTACGCAAAGGCATTTGATTGAGTGGATCATGACAAGCTATGAACAACAGTGCAAAGTATGAGTGTTCTGAAACACTTAATTGTGCTCATGAGGAATCTCTACATGGACCAAGAGGTTCGAACAGAACATGGGAACACTGAATGGTTTAAAATTAAGAAAGGTGTGCGACAAGGTTGTATTCTTTTACCATACTTATTTAACCTGTATGCTGAGCAAATCATCTGAGAAGCTGGGTTCTATGAAGAAAAACGTGGCATGAGGATTGGAGGAAGACTCATTAACAACCTGTGATATGCAGATAATACAACCTTGCTTTCTGAAAGTCAAGAGGACTTAAAACATTTACTGATGAAGATCAAAGAGCACAGCCTTTGGTATGGATTAAAACTCAATGTAAATAAAACAAAAATCCTCACCACTGGGCTAATAAACAACATTCTTATCAACAGAGAAAAGATTGATGTTGTCAAGGACTTCACTATTCTTGGATCAACCATCAACAATCATGGAAGCTTGTTGTTGTTAAGTGCCGTCGAGTCGGTTCCGATCCATAGCGACCCTGTACAGGGTTTCCGAGGGTGTAAATCCTTATGGGAGTAGAAAGCCTCATATTTCTCCCGCGGAGCGGCTGGTAGTTTCGAACTGCTGACCTTAAGGTCCGCAGCCCAATTCGTAACCACTACGTTCAGCAGGCAAGAAATCAAACAATGTATTGCATTAGGAAAATCTGCTACATAAGACCTTTTTAAAGTGTTGAGGAACAAAGATGTCAGCTTGAAGACCCAGGTGTGCCTAATTCAAGCCATGGTATTTTCAATAACCTCATATGCATGTGAGAGCTGGACAGTGAATAAGGAAGACCATAGGAGAACTGATGCTTTTTAGTTATGGTGTTGGAGGAGAATATTGAAAATGCCATGGGCTGCCAAAAGAACCAACAGATCTGTGTTGGAAGAATTGCAGCCAGAGTGCTCCTTGGAGGCAAGGATGACCAAACTTCTTCTCTCATACTTCAGACATATTGTCAGGAGGGACTAATCACTGAAGAAGGATATAATGTTTGGTAAGATGGAGGGTCAGAGAAAAAGAGAAAGACCCCCAGCAAGATGGATTGACAATGTGGCAGCATCAGTGGGCGCAAGCATGGCAGCAATAGTGAGGTTGGCCCAGGATTGGGCAGTCTTTTGTTCTGCTGTGCATAAGGTCACTATGAGTCAGTATTGACTCCATGGCACTTACAACAACAACATCTATGCTAGGCAGCACACTTGGTGTTGACAACACAGGGATGACCAAGGGAGACACGGACTGACCCTCAAGGAAATTGTGATGGTCTGCTTACATTTGAAATGTACTCTGAGATGCAAGTGTTTCTTCTGCGTGGAATGAGAAAGGAAAAAGCCAAGACCTGAAGATTAAGTAAAAATTCTTCCAACAAAATAGTAGGGAAAGGGATTTCAGTTATAGGGAACTGTAGGAATACTGCTATCACTCAAATACAGAAAACACTTTCTCATTTCAAGACTTTTGCTCTTAATCTTCCATTTATTTAAAACACTTTTTATCCAGGTCCCTCTTCTTCAGGTCTTTGCTCAAATGTTGCCCTTTGCTGTGCACTTTACTTATAAATTATATACCCCCATTTCTAACACTTTTGTTTCCCCTTCTATAGAACTTATCCCCATCTGATGAACTTGACATTTTTTTGTTATTTTCTTTTATTCTCTGTCTTTCTCCACTTCTAGGGCCGCCTTTCAAAGCTGTATGAGTGGTTCCTTGGAGCTGTGGAACACAGATCCCACTTCCTATATGTGGGCTTCAGGAAGGCAAGGAATTTGTGTCTTTTATTTACGTATGGCGGGCTGCGAACCTTAAGGTCAGTGGTTCGAAACTACCAGCTGCACCGCAGGAGAAAGATGAGGCTTTCTACTCCCGTAAAGATTTACACCCTCGGAAACCCTATACAGGGTCGCTATGGGTCGGAACCGACTCAATGGCACATAACAACAACAACAACATGGCGGCAGCTACAGTTTGGCTGTGCCTGTTACATAGCAAGAACTCAATCGTATTTGCTGAGTAGATGAATGAATGGAAAGCAAACAAAGGAGGAAGAAAACAAACACTTGTGGAACATAAACTACTTGCCAAGCACATAGGATTATAGAAACATCATAGGCTCTATATGATGACCATTTACAAATGAGGAAACTGAAAACTCAGAAAGATGGAATGACTTAAGACGTATCCAGTACCACAGAGCAAATAAGTAGAGAAGCCCAGATTCAAACCTAGATCTGACTCAAATAGTTAAAGAGTCTTGGTTCTGGTTGACTTTGAGTCCTTGCACTTTACTTCAAAGCACTCCTCTCCTGAACTCAGTATGCAGCTTTCTGAGGTGGCTCAGGGTACAAGGAACTAGTTGACTTCTAGTCATGGGACCAGTAAATAATGGCACAGCAGCCCTCAGGGCTAGGGATGACTCAGCAAACTAGAGCTGAGGAAAGTAGCCCATCTCTTCCCAACCCAAACACCTCATTCATGCTCTGATGTCAGGCGCCTGGCTACCCCCATGCTGGACCAGTTAATAGCTCACCCTATAAACGGGTGCGTAACAAAGTCTACTTCGAGGCCGTCATCACTCGTTCAAATTTGGCTGATCTCTGTACTAGCCACATGATTCATTCCAACTGGCTGTGGTCCCCTGCCTGGGGTCATTCAGAAATCCTTTTCTTCTCAGCTGGGAGTCTACAGAATCACAGTGTTTGTGAGGAAATTCTAGTCTTTCCTTCCCTCCCTACCTCCTTTTCTCTTGTATTAATTCTTCATAGGGTCAAATATTCATTTATCCATTCACCCATTTACTCATTTATTACTAAATTAATTTATCATTTGTATTCACTCATATGTGGATCCATATGCTCTTAATCAAACTAGTCATTGTAAGGCTTGTTATAAGAATTAGTATTATGAGAATTTTAGAGAAATCTTTTAACCTGTCCAAGTCTCTCAACTGAAATAGGTATGTAAGACCTGAATGAGGCAGACCTTCTAGACCACTTAGAACTGAAGACCACCACTTCTCTATAATGCCTTGATTTAAGAAGTATAAAACACAGTTCCAGCCTTAAAAGAGCTACTTACTTATGTCTAGAATAGTGTCTTTCAATTTCTTTTTTTTTTAAACTGTGACTCATATATTTTTATATACTAACCTTGTACGCACATGCAGGTGCATATAACTGAAACACAGAAACCAGGTGCTGTTGAGTTTATTCCAATCCGACTCACGGTGATCTCATGCGTCAGAATAGAATTTTGTTCCTTAGAATTTTTAATTACTAATTTTTCTTCTGAGGAATCTCTAAGTAGACTCACACTGCCAACTTTTTTGTTAGTTTACCCAGCTCAGGTACTCCTTACCATGTGCAATATGATATAGCCTATGATTTTTTAAAATGTAGGTTGTTGTTGGTAGTGGCACTGGAGTCAATTCCGACTCCTAACAACCCTGCATATGATTTCTGAGGCTGTAAATCTTTACAGGAGCAGAAAGCCTCATCTGCCTTTCATGGAACGGCTGATAGTTTCAATCTGCTGACCTTGAGGTTAGTAGTCCAACTTGTAACCACTACACTAAAGGGCTCCTTTAAATGTAAATTAAAATCTATGTTACTTCACAATCCACTATGGGCCATGACCCAAAAGTTGAAAACTCTGGTCTAGAAGGTCTAAATGCTGACTTGGGCAGCATCTTCGACTCTACTCTTAACATCTTCCAAATCTAGTAGCATGGACTCTCTCTCTAATACCTCTTAATTGTCTCCTCTTCCCTGAACTCATTGTCTCTGCTTTTTTCACATGGACCCATTTTCCTGTCCTGACTCCTTGCTTCCTGCCCTCAAACTGTATCCAGTGATCATTCAAAATAAGCAACTGATGAAAAATCTTCAATAGCTCCTCACTTGTCTAAAGGGTAAAATATATAAATCCATTCAATTATGTCACATTGTCTGGCCTTGATTCCCCCTCTATTCATTTCTCACTAAACCCATTCTTGTACCTCACACCAAATCCATGTTAAGTCACTTTTAATTCCTTGAATTTTCCATATTCTTCCTTATTTTCAGGACTTGCTTTGCATGCCCTCTGTCTGGAATTCCCATTCCACACAACACTAAGTATGTTCAGGAGTCAGCTCAATTACTTTATCGTATTTGAAGCCTTTCCTAATAGACCACCCTCTCTGTCCTTTTACTTCACACACTACCCTAGATGTGTTTGTTTATTGTAGGTATCGCCTATGTGGACCCCACAAAGTCAAAGGCTACATCTCTACATCCCAGTGTTTGGTACAGATCAGATGCTTAGAAAATATATTTAAAGGAGTATCATGTGATCTAGACACTATACATTCAGTTGTGTTTTGTGTATTCCTATCTGTGGTTGTCGTGAAAATGAACCTTCTGTAAAAACTAGACCAAGCCTTACTCCTAGTCCTATTCCAATGCTTACTCCTAACACTAACCCTAGTCCTAACCACTAAATGAAGTCCTAGGCCTAGCTTAGACCTAGTCATAGTCCTAACCCTAATCTTCACTTCTTACTCATACCCCTCACCCACTCCCCTGCCCCCCCCCCCACACACACACACAAAAGAATGCACCTTACAGAAATCCAGAGCCCCTGAGCCCTCTGGGTTTTGTTACCATGGCTCCCAGCACAGCAGGGATATTGAAGCAGGTCTTTTCCTGGGAAACTCCAGATACCACTGATGGTAGGCTCTGTCTCAAGGAGTCCTGGTGGCCTTGCCCAGGTGGTAGTCTAGGATGCTTCTCTTCAAACTTCCCTTTCCCTCTGCTTCATTGGGGTCAGATTTGCATTGTTATCTGATGGCCCTCTCAGTCTTCTTCACTTCCCTACTACCTTTTCTGGCCCAGCCTTCCCCCCCACCCCCCACCACCATGACCCCTGAGTAAAATTCTTGGATTGCCAATATCATCTTGCTTTTCAGAGGACACAGAATAGCACACTATCACCAGTTGTATAGATGAGGAACTGAAGTTCAAAGATATCACACGACTCATGAACAATGGATGAGGCTGAGGTCCAGCAGTAAGGTTTAATAACTGGTAAATGTTTAATAACTGACTCTTTGAGGGGGACATGGCCCTAATTGGTGGCATTTGCTGAATTTCATGTTGTAAGTATTCCCACATCATGGCCCACTTCACACTATCATCATGACTTCACTGGACTTGGAGTTGGAAGAGTGTACACAATTGTCCTCACAAGCCAGTATAAGCCAACTCCAGCACACCTCTGTGGGATGCCATCCTGGCTCTCCACCATCTCTCTGCTCTTCTTCCTTTTCTCAGGAGGGCCCTGCATGTTTACTGGGCTGGAAGCATTATAAGCCTGCAGAGCTTCTTCATGGGTCCAGGTGTGCGTGTGGTGTGGTATGTGTGTGTCATGTGTGTTGTGGGTAACGCATGTGCCTAGGAACATGATTTATGTTAGGTGGAAAATAGTCAATGCCATGTTCTTACAGAGGGCTTCTGACTCCACACATCCCTGGATGACCCTCTGGTTTTGATGTTGAAGAGGGATTAAGGGAGAGAAGACAGACCATAGGAAGACTAGTAAGACACAGTGGCAATGGCTTAAATAATAGATACGAAGTCTGAATGAAGTGTGATGGTGCCGGTGATGTTTCATGAAGAAAGAAATGAAAAAAGGAAGGATGGAAAAGAAATAGACAGACAGACAGACAGGCCACAGGTACTAGTTGTATGCTAAGACTTTCTCATCCGTCCATCACCTCATTTTATATGGCCCCACCCAAATGCTGAACTCAGGGTTATTGTCCTCAGCTGACCTCATAGACATGGACCTTTCAACATCCTCATCCTCATCCTCATAATGTTGTCTTTAAGTGCTGTCAAGCCAGTTCTGACTTAGAGCAATCCTGTATAGGGTTTCTGAGAAGTGGCTGGTGGGTTTGAACCATCAATCTTGCAGTTAGTATTCCATTGCTTATCCAACAGCACCACATCAGGGCTTCATCATCATAATGTTGTTGTTATGTGCCATTAAATTGGTTCCAACTCATAGTGACCTTGTATAGCATTTCTGAGGAGCAGCTAGTGGTTTTGAACCACTGACCTTGTGGTTTAGTAGCCCAGTGCTTATCCTACAGGTAGCAAAAATTGTAGTTGGCATTAACTAAGAGCTTATTGTATACAATATCTTCTAGCCACCTATGGCCCATCAGCACACTTTAAATGCACCTTTCCCCCCCAAAACAAACCAGTTGCTGTCAGGTTGATTCTGACTCATGGAACCCCACATGTGCAGAAGGAACTGTTGTGCTTTGTAGGATGTTGAGGCTGTGATCTTTTGGACACAGATCACCCTACTTTTCTTCCTAGACACCTCTGGATAGGTTGAAACCACCAACCTTTAGATTAGTAGTGGAGCACTTAACTGTTTGCACCACCCAATGACTCCTGTTGTTATTGCTGTTAAGTGCCTTCGAGTTGGTTCTGACTCATAGTGACCTTGTATTGGATTTCCAATGAGCGGCTAGTGAGCATGAACTGCCAACCTTGGGATTTTAACTTGCAGTTCAGTGCATTAGCCTTCCACGCCATGCCGGGACTCTTCCAAAGACTCCTATCCACTTTAGAGATGTGATTAAATAACCAAGGACTAAGTATGTTGTTCTGCATGCCATTAATAACACTTAATAAGTCCCCAGATCTGGAATACACACTTTTCTTGTCTTTGTTCCAGATCAAGACAGTGATTAGGAAATGCTTACTATAAAAGGATGATTGTGAAATCTGTTTTGTAGATGGAAGTGCCCACCTGTCTGGGGCAAGGGTGTTTAGCCTTTTGATTCAGTGCTGTACTTGTGGACCAGCCCCCAGTGAGCTCAGTGCATTTACCAACATCAAGCAGACTGAAGAACAAAAGATGCTAGGTAGAAATTTAAATATATTTGGGAACAAAAGCAGTCATTAACCTTCCCATTCTAGGAATCTGGGTCTACAGTCAAATCTCAGATGACTAAACTGGAGAATTACAGAGTAAATCCCCTTTCTAAGTAAGAGGCAGATCCCAATAGAATAAACAATACTTGAGTACCAAAGCATCCCAACTTTACCAACAAGGCTTACATTCTCAGCACATATGGCCTTTGCAGGGAAATTCTGAGTGAATTGTCTCACCATCCTGAAACTAGACACTCTCTGAAGTCTAGATCCAACTACGACAGTGCTTGGTCTTCGGCAGTGTCAAGCCTGAACCGAAGAAAGCTAATGTCATTTCAGACAGAGCATGGCCACAACCAAAGCAAGCCAGGCAAGACTCAAGGAGTTGATGTTGTTGTTGTTGTTGTTGTTGTTAGGTGCCATCGAGTCAGCACCGACCCATAGTGACTTTATGCACAGCAGAACAAAACACTGCCCGATCCTGGGCCAACCTCACTACTGTTGCCACGCTTGAGTCCATCGATGCTGCCACTTGGCCAATCCATCTCACTGGGGGTCTTCCTCTTTTTCTCTGACCCTCTACTTTACCAAACATGATATCCTACTCCAGTGACTGCTCCCTCCTGACAATATGTTCAAAGTATGAGAGACGAAGTTTGGCCATCTTGGCCTCCAAGGAATACACTGGCTACACTTCTTCCAAAATGTATCTATTGGTTCTTTTGGCAGCCCACAGCACTTTCAAATATTCTCCTCCAACACTATAACTCAAAAGCATCAATTCTTCTATGATCTTCCTTATTCACTGTCCAGCTTTCACATGCATATGAGGTTATTGAAAATCCATGGCTTGGGTCAGGTGCACCTTAGTCCTCAAGCTGACATCTTTTCAACACTTTAAAAAGGTCTTGTGCAACCGATTTGCCTAATGAAATATGTCATTTGATTTCTTGACTTCTGCTTCTGTGACTGTTGATAGTTGAGCCAAGAAGAATGAAGTCCTTGATAACTTCAATCTTCTCTCTGTTAATAAGAATGTTGTTTATTGGTGCAGTGGTGAGGACTTTTGTGTTCTTTGCATTGAGATGTAATCCATAGTGAAGGCTGTGCTCTGATGAGTAGATAGTAATTGGATGGCATGCTAAAGAAGCCAAGGAAGGGCAGGTAGATTGCCACCTCCCAGTATCCCAAAAGATTCTTCCTATGAAAGGTGTGGCCTTTTGGTCCTGCCAACTGGCCCTGGTCTGTCTCACCAACTCTGCCAGAAAAATGATAGGGCCAAAGTTGTCTCAAGGAGCAGCAGGAAAGGAAGCAAAAGAGATGTTGACAGCTTTTGAGCTTAATCTGCTCTGTGACCTTGACCAAGATTTATGCACTCTCCTTCTCTCTAAATTGGAGGTAACGGTCCTTGTCCATATCTCAGGCTGAGTGAAGAAGGCCACAGAGAAGCAGTTAGAGTAAAACATAAGAGCAAGAAAGGCCTGGTGTGCAGCTCAACACTAGCAGTTGCTTACTGGTTAGCCCTTGGAAGCCATTGTGTGTCTCTGAGCAGGGTGTGTTCATGCATAAAAATGACAAATAAAAGACCTGTCTCATAGGAGTATTGTGAACTTACCACCACCTGTAAAATGAAATAACTGGACTAGCTGATCCTAAACATCCCTTTTAACTCTGTTGTTATCTGACAACCCACAGAGACACTTAATGATTTAGAAAAGATAGACGTGTTTCAGATCATGTGACGTGGAGAACAGAATCCAGTTGTCGTCAGCCTCAATCTATGTTTGGGTTCACCAGTTTTCCTGCCACTTAACTGCTCCACATCCGGCACCTAGGAAAAGCCTGGAAGCCAGAGACTCAGCCCTGAGACCTGACCACTGAGTAGGCAGCATGATGCTGCAGCCATGGGCTGAATCACAGAAGGACAAAGACTTCCCCCAGAAATTTTGGAAACCAGCATGTCACTTAAGTGGATCCCAGTTTGAGAGCTGATGCTGGGTTCAAAGATGGGAGGCCATACGTCCTTGGGAATAACCAGCAAGTTCACTACCCAATGCTTCCTCTTGCTGGTGGGAAGAGTCTCCAAAATTCCCTTACGTCATATAACTCAGGGTCTTTATTACTATTGCTTTGATTAATTCTCTCCCTTTCTCTGAACTCTTACTTAAGATCTGAAAAGCCAGAGAAAATGCCTAATGATTACCACGTAGTGAAGACTAATTGGGATTTGAAGTCAGACTCTGTGTTTTGAATCAGGATTTTCTAACTGTGCTGCATTGAGTAGGGAGTTTCACATTTTTAGCCTCGGTTCTCCATCTTTAACATGGAGATGATAATCTTGATTTTCCAGAGTTTCAAAATCTTTATTTTTAATGGACGTTAACTGAGTTGCTATGAGTCAGAGCTGACTCAGTGGTACATAATAACAGGATAATAGATGTACAATGCCCAACGTGGCACATGGAGTAGGTTCTCAAGTATTGTTCATGCTTTCACCACCTAGTTCTTAAAAGTACAAAAAGAATAAAATCTTATATACCTACTTAACCATTAACCTTCATATGATAGGTTTTATATTCCATGTCTCTAACTTCTGTTGTTGTCACTAGCATTATTTATTGTTGGTCACAGTATGGAGGTGGTCCCTCACTCACAGAGACCCCATGCATAACAGAACAAAATGTTGCCCGTCCTGAGCCATCCCCATGATCATTTGTGGAGCTGACATTTGTGATCCATGGGATTTTCACTGAAGATTACCAGGTCTTTCTTCCTAGTCTTCATTTGGAAGCTCTGTTCAAAACCTGTTGAACATTATAGAAATAAATAAACCTCCAATGGTGTGAAGCTGAAGGATAAATACTGGAAACCTGAACATTCAGGGTCACTCTGAGTTGAAACCAACTCAATTTAACAACAAAACTCAATTTACCAACAAAATGACAGCTGAGTGTTAACTGCAGAAGGTCCTTTGGCCAAGAATCTCAGCCTCCTGCATGAAAGGTGAGAATTCTACCACTGAGTCCCCAGTGCCCCATATCCCACGAGTTTGGAACTGGGGCTTGAGTCTCTTATCTGTATGTTGCAGAACTCTGCACTGGTTCAGAACAGGATGGGTACATGGAGAAGGTTTTCTGATTGGAATCTGTTTCACTGAAAATCCTGTGATTCTAAGAAATGAGTTTTATTTGTTTAGTTATATAATAAGCAAGTTTTGTTGATTTCTATGCCACCCTGACCGTTCCTGTCTGCTTTGACAGGATAAGTCCTCTCAGGAACAAGCTAGATTTCTTTTTTTTCTTTACTTAAATATATACATATTTTTTTTCTTTACATATATATATATGTATGTTGTTTTTAAGTGCCATCAAGTTGTTCCAACCCATAGCGACCCTGGATAAGGTTTCTGAGGCTATAAATCTTTATGGGAGCAGAAAGCCTCATCTTTCTCCCGCAGAACCGCTGGTAGTTTCGAACTGCTGACCTTGAGATTCGCAGCCCAACTTGTAACCACTACGCTACCAGAGCTCCTTATATAGTTGTTGTTAATTGCCCTCAAGTTGCTTCGAACTCATAGCAACCCTGTAATGGGTTTCCAAGGAGCAGCTGGTATGTTTGAACCGCTGCCCTTGCCATTCAAACTGACCTGCAGTCTAGTGCTTAGGGAAGGGGATCTATTTCCTGCTAGTTTTGATAATAGTTTTCTTGCTTTGGATTGTAAGACTAAAGGAGATGGAGTGTGTTGAGGGGAGGTTTCTCTAGAATGAACTAGAAGCTGCAGGGAGTCAGGGAGATTTGATTTGGTGCCTCTAACCCAGCTGAGACGGAGGCCCAAATCTGGCCCCGGGCTGATGGGTCACTCTCCCTAAGGCACCATCAGTCTCTGCTGTAGCCACCAAGTCTATGTGGCCTCCCCAAGGGTGCCCCAGGAAATCACTTGCTCTTTGTTACAGTGACCAAGATGGAGGGGAGAGGGGGAGAGGCTGAACTGAGCTGATCTGGTATTGAGCCTTCCTTCTCATTGTCTTCTCCTGACACTCCTATCTCCCTGCCCTCTTTTCCATCCTTCTCTTCCCCTGTTCTGTCCTCTCTCCCCATTTCTGGCCTCTCTCTGCTCTTCTAGAAACATTAACTAAATTCCAAGTATTTTTTGATGCACGTGGATCTGTGCCCATAGAATGATTGTGAATGTCATATGTGTGGTATGTGAATGCTTTATGTGTGCCTGTGTGTACTGGGTAGATCTACATAGCATGTGGTTCACAACATAGGTCTTTGCAGTGCGCCTATGGGGAGGTATCTGTTTATGCATCTCATATGCCTCTGTTGTTTGTCTATGATATGCCTCTGGGAGTGTCGTGTGTTGTGGAAGAGCTGTGTACTGCCTGTGTGGATGTCCTAACCCCATACCGTGTGTCTCTGTAGGTCTACTGTGTGTGTTTGTGTGACTGTGAATCAGTGTCTTTGTTTCTCTTTTATGAGTTGTACATGGCTCCCACATCCCGTATGATGTTATACTTACGTGACTGCTTATGTCTGCATATTGTCTTTGTTGTTGCTTAGCTGGGCGATGTGACTGTGTGTATCTGTGTGTGATGGATTGCACTCAGGTTTGGTTCTGCATCCTGTGTGATTTTAGCTCTTGGTTGCCTGCTGTGCCTGTATGCGTTGTGTTGCATTTATTATTTGTAGGTACAATGTGCATATTTGGTATGTTTTCCTGAATCCCCTGTCTCTGTGAAATGAGTCTTGTGTGTTTGTCCTGCCAGTTTTTCCTCCCTTTCGGGTGCCCCAGTCTCTCTCCCTCCCCTCACCGCCCTAGGCTGTGACCGCTCTCAGCTGACACCTCTGCTGCTCTGGCAACTGGAGAACAGCCTGGAGAAAGGTCAGCTGGCCACCTCCCTCCCTGGCTGGGCCTTGGCTCTTTCCACCCCACTGTTGTGCGGTGCAGGAGCGCCCTCTGTTGGCTCCATGAGCCCTAGTTGGCTCTCCAAAAGAGGACCTTAGAAAGGCACTCCATAGAGAGACAATATAATTTATCACTCAAGGCAGGACACTTCTGGGAAGTGAAGCCCATCTACTGAGACCACAGTGCAACTGCAATAAGTCTGCAAGAATGTTGCTGGCCCTCATTGGTGAAAATGACAGTTACAATCTACTAATATGCAAATGAGTTCAAATCTCAAACACAAGCTTATCTGATGACTTCATGCTTTCTCTCAGGAATAAGTTCCTCAGGCCTCCACTTCCCCTTTGTAGCAGGGACCCAGAAAGATGGGAGTACTGGTGAAGTCTGAAACATTTCTAGTGGATTGAACATAAGGAGGGTGTTTTTCACGTGGTAAAAGAAAACGAAATGGTCATGGTATGCTCAAGACTTTCTGTGCCTCAGGTATGAGAGTCTAATAGCTCACAGTGCCCCAACTGAAGGAGAAAGGGACTGGGCACACACATGTGGGCACACATACCCACAACAGGATGCAGAACTCTCAACAGCTACATGGCTGGTATCCCTGGGGCTTATAGCACATTTACTACTTCTTGACTCATTAAAAAAACAGATCTAAAATTCACTATTTATGTAAAGACACAGATTTTTGTTCTATTCTTTCTGCTGGTTCTCTGATAACCAATGGGTGTTTCCAGAAATTAAGTAAGACAAAGCTCCAGGGGAACTGAAGTATGGCCTGGCCCTATGGGTCTAATATGCGGTTTTCAGAATATTGCCTCCCATGAAAGATTAACAGTTATTTCAAGGTGTGGCCAAAAAAGTTTGAAAGAAAAATACAAGGGTTTAATCAAATTAAACAAATTTCTTTCCCACTGGAGATCTCAGAACCTGTTATGTAATAATATGGGTTATAAATTTTTAAGAAAGGGGGAAACCATACACAGTTTTCCCCAAACGATATGGATAATAGAATTTTTAGTATTCTTCCAGTATTTTGTGGTGGCGTTAATTCAGTGATAGAATTCTCACTTTCCACACAGTAGATCCAGGTTCAATTCCAGCCAATGCACTTCATGTATAGCTATTGCCTATTTGTCAGTGGAAGCTTACATGTTGCCATGAGGCTGTATAACAGGGTTTCAGTCACACTTACAGACTAAGAAGGACTAAGAAGAAAGGCCTGGAGACGAACTGCCAATGAAACCCCTACCCATCAGAATGGTTCACTCCCCAGTCATGGAGATAGCGGCATAAGATCAGGTAATGTCTCGTTCAGTTGTGCATAGGGTCCCCATGAGTCAGGGGCCAAATCGACAGCAGCTAGCAATAACAACAAAGTATTGTATGGGAGAAACATTTTAAATGACACATTGGCAAAGCAAGAACCCAAGTTGCATAAGTCAATTATAATAAATTTCCACTGATGACAAGGGCAAAAAGGAGCTCTGGTAGTGTAATGGTTATGAATCAAAACTACCAACTGTTCTATGGGAGAAAGATGAAGCTTTCTGCTCCCGTAAAGATTTACAGCCTTGGAAACCCTGTATAGGGTTGCTATGAGTCAGAACCAACTCCACGGCACATAACCACCACCACCACAAGGGCAAAGTGGCAGTATCCATGGGCTCAAGCGTGGCAAAAATTGCGAGGTTGGCCCAGAACCGGGCAGCATTTCATTCTGTTGTGAGTAGGGTCACTACGAGTTGGTACCAACTCGATGGTACCTAACAACAACAAACAAGGATCCTAGTAAATGGCAGATTGACAGCTGGCATCCAGTGTTTCTCTCCAAGACAAATATCCTTCCACTTTGTAACAACTACTGAGTGTGACTTTATGGAACTTTAAAATGTGGCCTCTGTCCACGAGAGCTGCACATTGTACTTGGAGGGACTGTTGAAAAGGAGAAAATATGACACTAAAAATAGTGGATAAAAAGTGGCACAGGACCAGGTTTAAGTCAAAAAAATTACCTTTTATTAAACAAAAAGGGGAAACTATTGTTTCTCAACTTATCCTCCACCTAGCTCTGCACACTTCTAAAAGTGGTGTTTCTAATTCTTCCTCAAAGAATTCTGTGTTTTTTGGTTTATTCCACATTAAAACAGTAGTTTGGACTCCTCAAGGGACTCAAATTGTCTCCATTTTAAATGTTTTTGGAGTTTGGGGAACAAAGAAACGAGTCTGAAGGGGCAAGATCAAGGCTGTCGGATGGATGGGGTTAGGGGTCTTTTCTCAGTGAAACCCTCCTAGGACAACCTTGGTAAAGGTAAGAAAGTGCATTATTGGGATGGAAGTGAATTCCTTGGTGCAACTTTTGTGGTCTTTTCCTCACCAGTGTGGTATTCAATGTTCTGAAAACTTCTTTATAGTAAGCCTCTGTGGCCATCACGTGTCCTTCAAGAAAAGTTATCAAGAAGTCTCTTACAACTCCAAAAACTAGTCATCAGAACCTTTTCATCTGACTTTGCCTTGAGTGTAACAGTCCAGTAGATCCCCTCAAAACCCACAGTACTGGTTAGACTATTATTTATTATTTCAGTCCTGGTGTGGTGCCATAGGACAAGCACTGAACTGCTAATCACAAGGTCGATATTTCAAATCCTCCAGCTGCTCCTTGGAAACCCTATACAGGGTTGCTATGAGTCAGAACCTAGTTGACAACACTTAGTGACAACAAGGGTATTACTTAGAGAACTGGTCTGCAGTCAGTCACTGATCACAGAGACATATTTAAACATGTTCTGTTTAGAATAAACCCATGCATGTGTGAACTGGAACCCTCACAGCAATACATTTTGATGTATCTTCATATATTAAAGATAAGAGTGCTGATAAGGGTGGGAATTAAGTGACCTCCTTGTCTTTACAATGACCTTGTCTACCTTGGAAGTATTTTGCAGAGTATCATAACTATAAACTGCAAAGAAGCCAAAAGTTACTGAGTGCAGCCCCTGTATCCATATTTGGGCTCCATGTGGTACACTCCCAGCTGAACACAGGCCGCTCATCCTATGTGCAGAAGGCAAGTATAAACAGCAAAAGGAGAAGGGGAAATGGGGAAGCCTGGTGTGGCACTGTGGGTTAATGTGCTAGATGGCAAAGTCATTTTGAACCACAAAGTTGGTGGTTCAAGCTCACCAGCTGCTCCTTGAAAGCCTATACAGGGTCGCTATGAGTTAGAACCGACTCCACCATGGCACTTAACAACAACAAGTACTTACTTACTACACCAGGTGCTGAATCCAATGCTACCTACATTGTTTCATTTAACCCACATGACAACCTTGTGAGTGGGGATCACTACCCCTATTTTACAGCTCCAGAAAACTGGGGCTTGGGGAATTACACAATACAAATCTGTCAAGAAAACAAGCTGGGTTTCTACCTAGGCGCATGGCATTTCAGCCAAAACCAAAAGCTTACAGTCAGACTGAGAAAAGGCAAAACAGTTAAGGTAGCCCCCACAGGTGGCCAGGGGACAAATGGGCTGACCTGGCCAGTGAGAAAGGCTGCAAGGAGAGCGTGAGAGGATGCCAGGCTGGGGTGGGAACACAGGAAGTGCTTGAGGACAGGATTAGGGCACTTTGGAAGGGCAGCGCGCCAGCTCACGTGTTCTTGGTTCTCTGTGTGCCTGTGCCTGCCCCACAGTAAATGTTTAGGCATTCTCCGGGTCTCACCCCTTTTCCAAGCCTCCAACAAAAGAGGGAGAGAGGAGGGTTCAGGGGAATAGAAGTGCCCTGACCGATCCCATAATCACACAAAATAGGCTCCACCCTGTGTCTGTTACCAACTCTCCTTTGAAAGCCATCAGAAAGCTCATCGTGCACTGCCCTCGCTCATAAAGTGCTTATGTCCTTCCAACAGCCATCAGAGAAGCTTGCCTCTTGCTCAGGCAGTAGTAATACAGGAAACAACTGTAACCACACAGGCTTATAAAGTGCTTCCGAGGTGCCAGCATCTGTGCTAAGACCTTTACATTTGTTTCCTTACTTAATCCTAACAAGAACTTTGTGAGACTCTTGTGAGGCTGTCTTTGTTATTCCCATTGTATCGATGAGGAAGTTGAGCTTCAGATCAATTTATCGAAACTCATACACCATCAGTGATGAAGCTAGAATTCGACATCAGAACCACAAGGATGTTCCAGAAACTCACTCACAGTCCAGTGAAAGAGAAAGACACAGGAGTAGGTTCTGATACTGCTGTGGGAAAGCACAGTGTCCAGGAGGCAAGGGAATGAAAAGAGGGGTCACTGATGCTGCAAAAATATGATTTCCATTGGCGCATGATTTATGTTGCTGTTGTTAAAGTGCCATTGAGTCAGTTCTGACTCACAGCGACCCTGTGTAGGATTTCCAAGGAGCAGCTGGTGGGTTTGAACCACCAACTTTGTGGTTCGTAGTCCAGTGCTTATCCTACAGTACCACACCACCTTGAATACTGACTACAAACCATATATTCTGCAGCATATTTCAAGAACATTTTCAATTCTCACAATAATCCCAATATATAACTTTTAAGCTCTGGTAGCGTAGTGGGCTGCGAACCGCAAGGTCAGCAGTTTGAAACTTTTTTCCATGGAAGAAAGATGAGGCTTTCTGCTCCCATAAGGATTTACAGCCTCAGAAAGCCTGTACATGGTAGCTATGGGTTGGCATCGACAAGAACTGGACTGTTAATGCAAGGTGCTGAACAAGATTACTTATTTTAGCTCTCTTATTTAATACCTTGTTTGACCCCCCTCACCCACCTCCCACCCCTGCCCCAAGAGAGGATTAGCCGTACTCATGTACATATGAGAGGTTGTATCACTTGATCTAAATGACAAATCCAATAAGTAGAGGGTTTGTAGGTGAAGCTTCTAAAATAGTCTCTTGATGAGTTGGGGGCTCTTGAAAAGGAATGAGTATTAAGAGTCATCCAGCTGGGGGACTGTCGTGTACAAGAGCTGAAGGGTGACCAGAGCAGGGCTGGGGTAGGGAGGAGAAATGAGGCTAGAGAGACAAGTTGGGTTCAGAATTTCAAGGAACTTATAAATCAAAATGAAGTTTTATGTTGAGGATATTGAGAGAACTGAAAGTACTCTTAGAACATGCTGCAGACTGTGTGGCCTGTAGTCAGTCCTCAAGCTTGTGCGGTGCTGTAGAAAAAGCACTGGACTGCTAACTACAAGGTCAGTGGTTCAAACCCACCAGCTGCTCCTTGGAACTCCTATACAGGGCTGCTATGAATCAGAACTAACTCAGCTGACTTAGCGGCACTTAACAATAACAACATAAATCATGCACAAGTGGGAACCTTATTTTGAAGGTTTTAGAAATCTCCCACGGACTTCAATGTCACAAATGGATTGAAGCAGTAGCAAGGATGTAGGAATGAATGGAGACAGGGAAAGTCGTAAGGAAAGTACTGCAATGAAAGGATGGGGGGGCTGAGGCTTAGGCCATGTGGCCATAGATGACAAGACAGAATTCAGGGTGATTACACATATTTTTATTTTATTGATAGGGAGATTGAAGCTCAGAAGGGTAAGTGTCAGTCCTTGATAGACCTTTGGTCTTTGGACTCTCAGGCCCCTTTGTAGAATAGCTTACACTGTTCTTCCTAGAAGCTCCTCTTCCTTACTCATTGCTACTATATAACAGCTTGTGTACCGACTATGTGGTGGTGGTTATGTGCCGTGGAGTCGGTTCCAACTCATAGTAACCCTGCACAGGGTTTCCAAGGCTGTAAATCTTTACGGGAGCAGAAAGCCTCATCTTTCTCCCACAGAACAGCTGGTAGTTTTGAACTGCTGACCTTGCGGTTCACAGCTCGATTCATAACCACTGTGTTACCAGAGCTCCTTAGATACACATTCCTCAGCATGTTTTAACAACACTTTCAAGTCTCACAATCACCCCACACATACAACTTTTAAGGTTCTTATTTTGAAAATATCAAAGGAGAATTTCAGAAAGGTTAAGTAAAAATGGTGTCTCAGAGCACATAAATAAAAAGTAGTAGAGTCAGGATTTGAACTCAGCTGTCTGCCCAAAACTTGTTTTGTTTTTTTTTAAACTTTCCCATGCCAGTCTCTGAAACAACTGACTGCTTCTTCTTCCACAAACTCAACTTCTGCACTCCACCTACATCCCTTGCCACCAATATGTGTTAAGTGTTGTTGAGTTGATTCCAATCCTTAACAGCCTTGTATAGGGCTTCCAAAGGAGCTCTGGTAACATAGTAGTTATGAGTTGGGCTGCTAACTTCAAGGTCAGCAGTTCGAAACTACTGACCAGCCGTTCTGTGGGAAAAAGATGAGGGTTTCTGCTTCTGTAAAGATTTACAGCCTCAGAAACCCTATTCAGGATCGCTATGCGTTGGAACCAACTCCAGGGCACACCGCCACTATAGAGTTTCTGAGGAGCAACTAGTGGGTTTGAACTACCGACCTTGCGGTTAGCAGTCCAGTGCTTATCCCACAACATCACAGCAGAACTCCTACCAAAATATGGATTTTTTCAAATCGGAAAAATACTGACTAAGGAAACACAGTATACAATACATTCTTGGAGAAAGTTATTTTTGTACGCAGCACTTTCTCTTCTTCAGAAAAATTACAGAAGGTTCGGATCAGCAGAAAAGCAGCCTGAAAATTTCATGCTTTAACAAGTTCCAAATACTTTTGTATTATTATTTACTTATTTTCTTACGAAGTAAATTCCACATTTGGAGGAAGGCGAGGCCAGGAAGTGACCACATTCATGAGTTTCAATTTACTCTGAAGAAGTAAGACACCTGGAACAACCACAGCTACCAATTATTGATCCTCTACTATGTATCTCTGGTAGCATAGTGGTTACGAATCAGGCTGCTAACCTCAGGGTCAGCAGTTCGAAACTACCAGCTGTTTCACGGAAGAAAGATGAGGCTTTCTGCTCCCGTAAAGATTTACAGCCTCAGAAACCCTGTACAGGGTCGTTATGAGTCAGAACTGACTCCACGGCACATAACAACAACAACAACAACACTGTATCTGGGAGTCCTGGTGTGGCGCTGTGGGTTACTGCGTCAGACTGCAAAATCATTTGAACGGCAAGGTTGGTGGTTCAAGCTCACCAGGTGCTCCTTGGAAACCCTATGCAGGGTTGTTATGGGTCAGAATTCACTCGATGGCACTTGACAAAAACAACAACAACTATGTATCAGAGGGCCTCTGGTGGCACAATGGGTTAAGTTTTCAGCTACCAATCACCAAGTTGGTAAATCGAGCCCCTCATCAGCTCAGCAGATGAATGACAAGGCTGTCTGCTCCTGCAGTTACAATCTCAGAAAGTCCATAGAGCAGCTCTCCTCTGTTTGAGTGGATTGCCGAGAATCGGAATCAGTTTGAGGGCAGTGGATTTACTATGTAACTAGTGAGGCATTTGTTACTCAGAGGTACCTTCTACCTTCTCCTTTTCCATGTGAGAGCTTTGGGTCTGATTCTAAGCTAATGTACCTCAGAGAAGGCTTGCATGCACATTGCTATCATGGTGAACAAGTTTCAGCAAAGTCCACTGGCTAAGACAAATTAGAAGAAAGAACTGCCAATGGATTTCCAAAATTCAGCCATGAAAACCCTAAAGGTCACAACAGCCTGTTCCACTGGCCAGTGCTTCATTCCACTGTACATAGGGTCACCATGAGGTTGTGGCCAACTTGAAGGCAACTACCAATAATAACACTATGTGTTTACTATACTGACTCTCTCATTCAATTGTGCCAACAATCATATAGGTAGTGTGTGGTATTATTACCACAGTTTTATAGATGGCACTACAGATGCCTAGAAAGATGAAGTGACTTGCCCAACGCCACATAGATGAAAACAGATGGAGCTCAAAGACAGGAGCTGTCTGACACAAAGACCTAATTTGTTCTCCTGCAATTTGCCTCTTCTTTACTTTTTTTGATAAGGCAGCATATGGGACCACTACCAGAGTACAGAGCAAAGTGCACATAGCCCCTCCCAAAACTGCAGCTTTCTCTCCCATTATCTTGCTTTGGTAGCGTAGTGGTTACGAATCGGGCTGCGAACCTTAAGGTCAGCGGTTCGAAACTACCAGCCGCTCCGCGGGAGAAAGATGAGGCTTTCTACTCCCGTAAGGATTTACACCCTCGGAAACCCTGTACAGAGTCGCTATGGGTCGGAACCGACTCGACGGCACTTAACAACAACAACAACATCTTGCTGTAAAACCCCACAATTCTAGAATCATCTTTATTAAAAAGCAGAAAGGGCAGTAGACTAAGAATCAGGCCCTGGAGTCTAATCCTGGCTCTGCTAAGCCATCAGTGTGGGTTCCCAGGCAACTCATCCCCCTTGCTGGCCCTGTGTCTCAACATTGGTAAATGAGGAAGTAATAAGACAACTAGTGGGTCGTTCTGATTTCACATTTCTAGGGAAACAAGAGTGTCCTGGGCAATCCTAAAATCACATAAAACAGGCCCCACCTAGAAAGTTAACAGCTTTCCTTTGAAACCATCAGAAACCTCATCCTGCACTCTGCTCACCTATAAAGCATCCTCAGAAGGAACACAGAGGCTAAATTCCCAGAGGAGAAGTGAACATATTTAGGACAGAAGTAGGGACTTGGAATGAGCAAGAAAACTTGAAACAGGGAGGTGTTTCTGACAGAGAAGCAAGAGGTATCCCAAAGTGACAATTATGCCCCTTTATCCACAGCCTCGCTGACAAGCTACATCCCAGATCAAGTATTCAGGACTCTGGGGAGAACAGCTATTGGGGATTTATATTATATGGGGTGGGAGGAGGGGAGTAGAAGACAGCAAGTGATGGATCTTGTAGTATTCTGAATGTCCAGGGAGTCCAGCCTATGTTCTTAAGCTGGTCTTTACTGCAAAACAGCTGAGTTGGTGGCAGAGGACGGCCAGACGTAACTGCTGAACCAGCTTGGTCTTTACCTCTCTCTTTTTCACATGAAAACCATAAAAGATCCCAGAAATGGGAGGTGCACTTAATGGGTTTTTTTGGCACCAAGAAATTAATCTTTTTAAACCAAGGGGAGCTTTTTTTCTTTCCTAAAAATCTTTGGCAAACAGAAGCTAAATTGCTTCCAGACCTCATGAAAGGTATTTTGTGCAAACGAGGTGTGATTTACACTTCCTTTAATTAGTCTGAACCCTGGAAAAAGAGAGAAATAATAGAAAACAAGAGCTATGTAGAAAACAAGTCCAAACAGTCCTAAAATAACAGTTTTGTAAAAGCATCAGTTGAGGGTATTAGAAGGAGACCAAAAAAAAAAAAAAAAAAATCCTTCTAATTCTGGGAATGGAGCAATTACAAGTGAATTGAAGTTTTGTTGGACTCTTTTCCCTGGGAATGGGGGTGGGAGAAAGTTTGGCAGAAAGGAATCTTAGTGTCCTCAGTGTGAGCTTTAAGTTCTGGTTGACCTTCCTTCCATTAAGCTTGTCTTCTGAGGGAGTTTGGGGTCCAGGGAGCCAGAGAGTCAGGGAAGACAGAAGAGAACTCTGCTTCCAATCTTAGACCTTTTGCTGTCTGGCTTTTCTCCTGGCTGGGACACAGCCATGTGGAAGGATCGGGGACCTCTGGAATCACAGACCTGGGTTCAAAGTTTGGCTGTGCCATTGACTGTGAGCATGATCCAGAAAACTCTCCAATGTGTTGCCCACTCCTTTGTTTCCTGGTGGCTTGATTCTTCAGTCTCCTAGTTTTCCCACTGCATTGCTTCTGCTTAGTCACTACTTTTGCAAGCTTAGATTCATCTACCTACTTGGTTAGTTGTTGGAATTACTCAAGGCTCAATTTTGGGCCTACTTCTCCTCTCGGTCAGGTGTCATTATCAGTGCAATATTTCCAAACACACTGCTCCACTTTCTATTTACAATCTGATAACACTCAAAGTTGTATCCTTAAGCCAGACTTCCTCTCTTGGTTCCAGCCCTCATATCCAACTATCTTGCTACATCTTTACTTGGATATTTCCAAGTACTGCAAATTTATCATTTCCAAAACTGAACTCAGGACTCTCACCTTACTAAGGTCACCTTCTGAGGCCTCCTTCTCAGAGAAGAATCTCGCTATCCACACAGATATTATCCATGAGACTCCCTCTCCCTCACCATTTATTTTCAATATGACACTTGATGTAGTTGATTTCATCTTTGCATTGACATATTATGTAATCCAAACACAATGACATAATCTCACCCCATCTCTGTGAAAAATGGGAAAGCTAGATGAGATGACCTCTGGTCATGCCCTTGTTCTGACTGTGTAACAACTCAGTCATGATTATCTTTTCTCATCCACTCTGCTCTTCTCACTCTCTCTGCACCGAGCCACAGCCTGGGTCTAGGAGTCCTGGGAGACCTTTCAGTTAATTGGAGGAATATTGGACAGAGCAAGTGTGGCCTTTGGTATGAATTGCAATGTTTACCTTTACCAATCCTACTCATTCTGACTACTATTCTGTTTTGGGGTTGAGGTTGAAAACAACACATTATCATAATACCTTTTGGAGGAAAACAAGTAGAACAGACGAAATCTCTTTGTATACAGACCAAAATAACAATTCCACTTGACCTTGAGGGTTGTTTAAAGGCCCAGTGTACCATTCCACCTCTGGAAAACTGGAAATCACAATGTCAGATTCATTAGTAATTTCTCTGTCCATATGACAAATTAGAGGATATCGATATAAGTCCTGGCTCTACCTCCAAATGACTGCATGACCTGGAGTCAGCCTTTCCTCTCTCCAGGACCCATTCTTTTCATCTGTATAATTCAGGGATTTACAGGGTGGTTTCTGTGGGCTCTTAGAACTCTAAAGCTTTCAGGACTCTATTATGAACTATGTAGAGAGTGAGAGAGGGTTCCAGGGATTCCCCTGTATAACACCCCTTGGGGAAATTTGTGCTAGTACTGAATCATAATTGAATATCCAATATGTGCTGCATACTAATGTAATAGAAGAGATTTTACATTTTCTTTCTTAATTCATTATCACTCACACTCACACACAAAAGGGTGGTAATTACATTAGCATTAGTATCATTTCCAGCTAAGAGATACAATGAGATAATAAGAGAAGTTGGGAATTGAACCCAATGTTGTATGGTACAAAACTGGGATTTCAAACCTCAAATGGACTGATTCCAAGCCTGTGCAGGGCCATTCTTTCTCTATCTAGCCAGCCACTTTTGTTGGTGGTGGTGGTGTGTCTTCATATGTTCGTTCATGTATCCCTTCATGCCACAAATATTCCCAAGTACTTGTTCTGTACATGGAACTATGCTAAACACAAGGAAGAATGTGGAGGAATCCATTCAGAAGTTTACGGTTTGGCTGAAGAAATGAGGAACCATGACCAGGAGGTTTAGAACAGTTATCTTTCTTTCCAATGTGGCACTCTGACCATGCTTATGATCCTCAAAGGTCTCAAAGATCTGTTTTGTTGACAGGATGGAGTACAAATGACTTACCCTGTTTTCTAATCCCTCTGTGATCTGGCCCCGGGCTCATCTCAAGTTTACCTCATTTTTTCAATATTTCTTAAGTGTTAGATACTTACTGTTGTTATGTTAAGTTGTATCTAGTTGGTTCCAACTCATAGTGATCCTATATAGGGTTCCCAAGGAGTGGCTCGGGGGTTTGAACCATCAACCTTGTGGCTAGCAGTCCAGTGCTTATCCTACGGTGCCACACCAGGACTCAAAATACTATACAGAAGTCTTGAAATGCAATATTGAATGGCGCAGACTTAGTCTCTGCTCCCCTGGAATTTACAGCCCAGGTGAAAGTCAGATATTAATCAAGTAATCACCCTGATACAGAATTAAGCATTCCCTCAAGCTTCTAGTGGTGCAAACCTACTAAATACAGGAGTTCCCTCATTCCAGTAAATGCTTTCAGTTTGGTAATAAAGCAGTTCACCTTGGGATAATGATGATCAGTTGAACTTTTCACAACATGGTTTGTCCTACTAATCAACCAGAAAAACCTGGCCTTCTAAAGAGATAACGTTTTTTTTTTCCTGAAAATAAATTTTTCATTCATTTCAAAATCATTTTTTAACAATAGGTGAAAATATCTTGCTATATATCATGGTGTAGAATACCAAGCTCCCTTCTGTAGCAGTTCCTCATTTAAAATGACTTATTCTCTACCTCAACTCAAAATCCCAAAGAACAGACTCTATGCCTGTCTTGTTCACCAGTAGAGTCCCCCAGCACTTAGCACAGTGCTTGGCACACTGGGGGTGTTCAGCAAATGTGTTGTTTAGACTGAATCATCCTTAATTACTAGAAACGTGCATTCAAAATGAAAATGGTGATTTCAGATGTGGAAAAAAGAGCTTGAGAAGCAACTTTCCAACAGCAACAGAGCTAGTTGGTAGCTTAACTGGAGTCAGAACCAAAGAAAGTCTGATGGCCTTGACTCTTGAGATTCCACACACATTCATAAACCTTGAGTCTGAGCTTGCCAGAAGATAGTGGCCTCTGGGAGAACAGCACATAGCTGGAGGCAGAGGCTTTCCAGCCTTTGTAGTATCTAAATTTACATCATTGGAGAGTCAAGATGTGGGCTGCTTCTGAGCTCCATGAGACCATCTGGTGGGAAAAGCCCTCACCTGCCCCCAAACAAACGATTCGATCACTCTCTCTAACCCAAACTCTCCAAAACACTATTTCTTATTATGTCTCAATAACCAAATTTAATCTTTTCATATCTCAAGATTAAATCTTGAGCACAAAAAGACTCAACCACCCAATTAAATAAAGGGAAAATCTTATCCTCTTCAAGCAAAGTCAAATGTGACATAACTCAGTTGTTAAGATTATGTCTCACTCAGGAAGAAGGAGAGGAGCTGGAAGAGAATGGGTGGGTCATTCCTGACAGGGAATTTTCCAGGGAAATGTGAGTGGTGTGCTCCTTCAGATCTCAGTGTGCCTGTCCCCAGAAAGAAGCTGAAAGCAAGGTCCTGACTTTAAGAAAGCATGGGCTGAAGATGACTGTCCTCCATTGGTCCCAAATCACTGGGTTAATCTCTAGGTGCCCAAAGAATGAGTTTGCCCAGATCTAGGGAATCTGAGAGCAGGTGCCAGACTCCAAAATCTACTCAATTAGGCGAATGTGCTTGGTTGGGGCAAATGTGGGAACATCTAACTCCCTTTTCTTCTCGGGTCTTAATTTCTCCATTCTTAAAATGGACAATGACAGGAAGTTAATCTGAATAATATCTAAAGTTCCTTTCAAAATTAATAGTCTATGTTCTGTAATTGAAAGACAGCTTTGCATGCCAGAAAGAATAGAGAATATGAATAACCTGGGTATAAACCCCAGTTCTGCCTTGAGTAAGTGATTACAGTTAAAAGAGTAACAGTTTTTTGTTTTGTTTTTTTCTTTCTTCTTTTAAGGAGCAGATGTCTCCTATGTAAAACTATCACTCAGTTCACCATAAAAAAAGGAGCCCTGGTTACCCTGTAGGATAAGCACGGAGCTTTTAAACTCAAGGTTGGCAGTTCAAACCTACTGGTTGCTCCGCTGTAGAAAGATGAGGCTTTCTGTTCCCATAAAGATTTATAGCCTCGGAAATCCTATACAGTGTCGCTGTGAGCCAAAATCAACTTGATGACAGAGGAGTGAGTAGTGGTGCAAAATGTTAAGCACTTGGCAGCTAGCTGGAATGTGGGGAGTCTGAATCCACCTAGCAGCTCAACAGGAGAAATGCCTGGCCATCTGTTTCAAAGGCTGCAATCAAGACCCCATGAGGCAAAATCTACTCTGCCCTATGGGGTTGCTATGAGTTGAAATTGACCAAACAGCAACAATTTCTAGTTCATAGATTTGCTGCAGGGATTGAAGAGAGTATATCTGAGGCCCTTAGTTCTGTCTCTGAATATCAGTAGCCATTACTCTGAGAAGGTTTTTAGACTTTGACTAATTTCAATAATAAAAGCTGTATGGATACAATTTTGACAGAAACTTAAACATTAGGAAGCTAAAGACTTAAGTTAAAGACACTGCAAATTCACTGACAACTCCTCATGTACTGTTGTTAAGTGCTGCTGTGTTGATTCCAATGCATAGCTGCTCTATACAGGGTTTCCAAGGCTGTAAATCTTTAGAAGAGAAGAAAGCCTCATCTGTCTCCTGAGGAGCAGCTAGTGGGCTTGAATTGCTGACCTTCTGGTTAGCAGTCCAGTGCTTATCCAACAGCACCACCAGGGCTCCTACCTGTATACTGTTGTTTTTGTTAAGTGCAATCAAGTCTGTTTTGACTCGTATTGACCCTTTACAGTGTTTCCAAGGAGCGGCTGGTGAGTTTGAAGTGCTGACTTACAGGTTAGCAGTATAGTGTTCATCTCACACCAGAGACCACCAATTCACAGCTGGAGAGACCTGCTTTCCTGAAATCAACTGGCCATATTAAAAATCAACAGTTATAACAAATACAGATCTCAGGCCAGGTGATGAGGGAACCATTTTGAATTGTGGAAGCTTATTAAGAGGAACCTTGGTATGGAATCAAGGTTAGACAACTTTATATACAGACTAACAACTGGTGACTGAATCATGCCGTTAATTTTGAGTATCCACATTACCTCACCCAGTTTTCAGTTGTCTCATTTACACCATACGGATGGTAATGATACAGGTTTCTAAGGATTGTTGAAAGAGTTAACTGTGATGACTCCAAGTCCTCAAGAAGTGGTTGGTTGACAACAGAAGCAGAAGTCCCAACTGCTCCTCTAGGTGGTAAGTGTGTGCCACCACCGACTCATAGTGACTCTGTACAGGGTTTCCGAGCTTGTAAATCTTTATGGGAGCAGAAAGCCTCTTCTTTTTCCTTCAGAGCAAATGGTACTGCCCTAACAGTTAGCATCCATCTATCACTGTATCTCTTGCTAGCTGTAATCCATCTATCACTGTATCTCTTGCTAGCTATACATTTGTGAGTAAATCACTTTTTCTCTCTGACGACCACTTACATATCTGGAGAAAAGGGACAGGGGATCTACTTCAAGAGCACCTCACATTATAGGCAATTAATGAGACAATGTATGTAAAGGCTTTATAAAGTTGAAGGCATTGCCCAAAGGCAGATGATCTTGTCTCTGCCTTGGTCCTTTCAGAGAAGCATCCCAGTAGCGCCCTGTTAAATTCCTAGTCTTAAAGGGACTGTACATCCATATAGACCAAGATGTAAAGGTCCTATTTCTATCTCTGCCCTATGAAAATGTTACGAGTTTTTTCTTTACTTGTCATTTAGAATGACCTGAGGGGAAATTGGCCAGACTGTTGTCCTAGTACCAAAACCTTACTACAAAACTAAAACCCCACCCAGAAACCTGAGTCAACTGAAGAATGAGGCACTGGACATAAACCATGCCAGAAATATCCACCCTCTGCTTTCCAGGATCCCAAATGACACTGGTCACTAAAAACACATCCCTCTAACTTAGAGGGAAAATTCAATTCTGTTTAAAATGAATTTGATGCCCAACTTTACTGTTTGGACTTAACAAGGTCCTTTCAAAATTATGACCTTCTATTCAAAGACTTGTTTTTGTTTGGTAGTATCTTGTAAAACACTTTACATGAGCAGACTGTGCGATCCTATCCAGAGAAGCAGCAACACCAGAGATGGAGGAAGAGACAAGGACATGGAGAGATAGAGCAGCTGAAGACTCTAGACTCATGGAAAGAGATAGGCTGTGTGCTGGTGGCCAAGAGGCAGGTTTGCAGAATGTGCCCTTTGGTTCTTTAAATGATTGTATATTCCAGAGTGTTTTTGTGTACATCCCTCCCCCCCAAAAAAAAAAACAACAAATAAAACAGAGGGAATAGAAGCAAATACTGTTGAATGATGATACACAGAGGAGATTGTAATCACTGCAATGGAATGATGAGTGTAAAACCGATGATTTCCCATGTAAACTATCAATCAATTTTCAATAAAAATTTAAAGAAAAGAAAGAAAAAAACACTTTAGCAACATGTTTGCTGTTGTTGTTAAGTGCCATTGAGTTGGTTGTGAATTATAAAATTGGGCAGATTCATGGACAAGGACAAAATCATTTAGGACTAGAGCTGAGAGCGAAGCATCCAGCTGGTATGAAGTGAAGGGAGATGCACAAGAATGCCCAAACTTGCAGACCTAGCTTCAATGGTTTGATAATCAGAACTTGACTAGAGGAAGATAAAAAAAAAAATTTTATGAAGGAAACAAGTGTAAATTTTTACAATTTGATGAACTTGACCTATACTTATGGATGCAGTAGGTCAAGGTACCAACTGAGAGGGAAGGAGTCTTCACATCAAGTATCAATCATATCCCCCTCTGTATACAGGGTAGACAGGAAAGGGCAACTTAGACATCGGCTACCTAAAATGAGGGGGTGATAGAGGCATGAAATGACTGGCTTACAAGTTTTCAAAAAGGAGTTTAGTTTAAGAGTATGCAGGAGAGGGTAGAGTCCCCACTGAATAGTTTTTATATTGTCTAGATGGGTCTGGTGAAAGGAGGTGGGGATAGGATTCTTGTGATTTAATAGTAACTGTTATCCTGACTAATTGCAACTGTCACTACTGTAAAGATAGAAGTTTTGTAACAAAAACGTGGAAGTAGCTAATTTTACAGTCCAGACACAGAAGATCCCAGGACCATCAAAGCACAGGCAGAATGCAGGCGCCTATCCAGAAAAGCAGCAACACCAGAGATGAATACATGGAGAGAAGGAGCAGCTGAGAACTCTAGACTTATGAAAAGAGAGGTACTGGGTGCTGGCGGCCAGGATGCAGGCTTGCAGAATGGGCTCTTTGGTTGTTATATATTCCTGAATGTTTTTGTGTACATCCCCCTCCCCACCCCCACCCCCAAAAAAGAACTGAGGGAATGAAAGCAAATACTGTTGAATGAAGATGCACGGAGGAGATTGCAATCATTGCAATAAAACAATTGTGTAAAGCCGGTGTTCTCCCATGTAAACTATTACTCAGTTCACCAAAACAAAGGGCAGATTGACAGCCTTGGGAAAAGATTGCTGTTTATTTAGTGAGCAAAGTCAGTGATGAGATGGTAAGTGTCAGTTTTTGCAGCAGTGATACCTTAGAATCTGGAATCTGAATGGGCACGGGCCTGGGAACCAGGAATGACATCATAGAGAAAGTACAGCAAGTTATTGTAGAAGGCTTTGGAATGGCAATGAGTTAAAACTGAATACAAATTGACCTTGGACAGATTACTTAATCTGCAGCATCCTGTTTTATAGCTGCTGAGTATCATTGTGCCACAGATCTTAATAAATGACAATTTTTTCTCTGCTATCTGCTCACATTTTTTAAAAAATTGAGTATGATTTACATAAAATCAAGTATATAAATCATAAGGATATTACCTCAATGTTTTTACAAAGCAACTGGCTTACTCATTTTTACATGATCCATGTAATAGAGACTTATACAAGATACATAAAGAAAAACGATAATTTTTTTCTGGTATCTAGGAAACACAGATCTAGAAGGAAACAGACATGATCTAAAAGCGTCCAACAACTTTGTATTTTATTCTCACTGGGAAAATTGAAATCCACAGAATTGATTTAAGGATGTAGATGTGGAGAGCTGTTGTTAAGTGCTGTTGATTCAGTTCTGACTTATAATGACCCTGTATAGGGTTTCCAAGGAGCGGCTGGAACTACCAATCTTATGGCTGACAATCCAGTGCTTATCCTACAGTGCCACTCCAGGATTCTAATGCAATTCTACAGTGATAGAACTTATCCAAATGATTACTAAATATAGGTTCAATGCTTCCTGTATCTCAAGAAGACAGTTCCCTACCCCACAGATTGTGGTATATATATATATATATCCTAAAATTGTGGAGTATAGTATACAGTAAACAGAAAATCAGTAAGTAGCAGGTGAAAAAATAAATTTATTTTTCATTTAAAAGTCAGTGGATTTTAGGAGCTCTGGTAGTGTAGTGGTTACGAATCGGGCTGTGAACCTGAAGGTCAGCAGTTCGAAACTACCAGCAGCTCCGCGGGAGAAAGATGAGGCGTTCTACTCCCGTAAAGATTTACACCCTCGGAAACCTTGTACAGGGTCGCTATGGGTCGGAACTGACTCGATGGCACTTAACAACACCATAACAACATATTGGATTTTATCACAATTAAAAACTTTTGCTCTCCAAAAGAACTGTTAAGAGGGTGAGATGATGAGTTTCAGACTGGAAGAAAAGATTAGGAAATCACATTTCTAACAAAGGTCAGGCCCTGCAGGATAATGCACTGGACCAGAAGATCAGTTTGAGCTGCAAGGTTTACAGTACAAACCTGTAAGTCACTTATGGGAAACCCTATACAGGATAACTATGACACAACTTGACAGCATTTAACAACAACAAATCCAGAATATATTAGAATATATAAGAAAACAGTCAAATGAAAAACTCAGCAGATTAGATCTGATACTTTATCAAAACATACCAATAAGCATATGAAAAGATGCTCAACATCATTCGTTGGTAAAGAAATGCAAATCAAATCCTCAATAAGATACCATTTGCTGCTGTTAAGTGCCATCCTGTCAGTACCAACTCATAGCAACTCTGTATATGGTTTCCAAGGAGTGACTGGTGGGTTTGAACTGCCAACCCACCAGTCACTAGTGTTTATTTTTCAGCACCACATCACCTATTTTACATTCAACAACAGCAACAAATCCAGGATATATGAGAATATGTAAGAATTCAACAAATCATACACTTTGCTTCATTACAATGATTGCAATCCCCTCCATGTATCAATGGAGTCCAGGTGTGGCACTGTGGGTTAATGTACTGGGCTGCAAAGTCAGTGTTTCAAGGTCACTAGCTGCTCCTCGGTAACCCTATACATAGTCTTTACCAGTCAAAAATGACTCAATGACACTTAACAACCATGTATACTGGTTAACAGCATTTACCTCTATTTGCTTTAAGTAGTGCATCCCTCCCTCTGTCTCCTGCTAGCTTCATATTTTCTCTGCTAACTTCCCTCTTGTATATTGTCTACCCTGACACCTATGTTAAGATGCTTCTACCCTCTAGTCCGTGAATAATGTTCCCTCCCCTCTTCCCACATAACAACCGTAGATTGTTCTCATAACAATATTTGTCCTTTTGTGATTGTCTAAATTCAATCAACATAATGTCCTCCAGGTTTATCCATGCTGTGAGATGTTTTGTAGATTTACTGTTATTCTTTAACTTTGCATAGTATTCCACTGTGTGTATGTACCAAAGTTTGTTTAATCATTCTTCAGTTGGTTGACGTTTAGACTGTCTCTATATTTTTTTTTATGTTTCTCTTATAGATAGCCTATTGAAGGAACCTGTTTTCTCCATTCTCCTCTCTCTCTATCATTTACTGGTGCATTTCATCCATTTACATTCAGTGTAGTTATCTGTAGGTATGAATTCATTGTTTTATTTTGCTGTGTATTTGCCTGTGTGAGTGTGTGCAGTGCTGCTGTTTCCTTTATTCCACATCATTTTCTACACAAAGTTCATTTTGTTTGTAGGTTTTCTTCATGTTTACTCAATCTTCCAATTTTCTACTTTTCAAATTTTGTTGTGCGAGTGTATTAATTTTCTTTGAGACTATGTTGTAATTTATTAATTTGTATTCCAGTTTAAAACAGTCTTGAAATCTACTTGACTTCCTTGATATTTTGAAGTTCTGTATCTATGCTATTTTCTCTTTTTTGCTCTATAGTTGACTTCATTATAAATTGCTATCTCTGGCTCCCAGTTTTAGTCTTTTAAATTTTTTTCTTTAAAACTTTCTATATTTGGATTGAGTTCTGGGGGGTGTTGTCATGTATGATAATTTCAGGTTGTTGTATGCTGTTGTTGGTTCTCAATCCAGAGAAAATCCTTTAGCATCTTTTGTAAAGTTGGTCTGATCATTACAGATTCCTGTAATTTCTGCTTATCAGGAAACATCTTAATTTTGCCATTATATTTGAAGATCAAGTTTGCTTGGTATATGATTCTTGGTTGACTTTTTTTTTTTTTTTTTCTTTCAGAGTTTTTTATATGTTATCCCATTGCCTTCTTGCCTACATGCGTTCTGCTGAGAAATCAGAGCTTAGTCTTACTGGTTTTCCTTTGTAGATAATTTTTCATTTTTCCCAAGATGCTGTCAGGATTCTTTCATTGTCTTTGGTCTTGGAAACTTTGATTATGATATGTCTTTGTGATTTTCTTTTGGGATCCACCCTGTTTAGGATTTGCTCCACTTCTAGTATGCTTATCTTCTCATCTTTCATGATGTTAGGGAAGTTTTCTTCCAACTTTCTCTGTGCATTTATTATATCTTCCTGTGCTGGAATTCCAGTCACCTGTAAGTTGTTCCTCTTCATGGTGTCTGACATAATTCTTAGGCATTGGTGACAATAAGAGGAAGGCTTGATGGCAGCTCTGGTAGAGGTGCAGTGAAGTTCACCGTCAGCAATAACACAGAACACCAGGCAAAGCAGATCCAGGGCAGAGTTCCAAAACTCGGAACCACAGAGATAGCAATGTTTTAAAGATTTGAAGGCTTATAGCCTGCCTGCGGAATTTGGAGCTGAAGTAAAAAATCACATACTTTTGAATCTGCTAGACCAGGCTTGGAGGCCTGGAGCTGACATCCTGGGTGAGACCTAAAGGCAAGATGAAACAGGGGGAGCAAAAATACCACGGAAAAATGCCATGGGACCCTTGGGACAAAGGTGGACAATATACTTTGTTAATTTTGCTTTGTTCTGATTTTCTTTCTCTTTTTTTGGTATCTGGTAATTGGCGCGCCCACTGTTTGCCCACCTCCATTCTGGTGACTAGAGGGGAAGCCTGAGGGTGTGGTCATCCCTCACCCTCACCACTGGTGGGTTCTTCTGCCACACATGCGCACAGATACTCAGCCCAAGCACAGACCCTGAACTTTTATTATCTGTTTCTTTTTTATTCTATTTTTTAACACGGGAAAGAAAAGGAGAGGTCTGTAGGGAGGGAAAGAGAGTTTAAAAGCAAAACAGGCCAAAGGTTGGATTGCAGCCTGGCAACTTGGAATCTCTCGGGCAGCTTTGAAGGCAGGAACCTAAAGAGAGGACATTAAAGTCATACTCATATTAGGCTACAGATTTTTTTTTCTTTTTAATTTTAATTTTTTCCTTCTTTTTCTTCTCTCCCTCCTCTCCGTTTTCTGTGATTAGAAACTGCAGTATTCAGTCTTGTTTTTGTTGTTGCTGCTTTTTAGCCTTTTTTTTCTTTCTTTCTCTCATTTTTTTTTTTTTTCCTTTTTGCTGGCATTTTTTTGCTGTTATAGCTGCCTCCCACCTTCTGCCTTTGGAGGACCCTTTGTCTCTCTGTATTACACAAGAAGAGTCAGCAACTCCTGCCATATAGGCAAGCTACAATCACACTCTATAAAACACCAACACCCATGCAATAACCAATACCAACTGCCATATACCAGGGAAACAGACAATACCTGTGAAAGTTACTCTTAGTTAAGCAATAAGAAGAATGAAAAGGGAAGCCCACATCCTGATCACATCTTCTTGGAAGCAATCAGAAAGCATAAAAAATTACCAAAATACATACTCAATTAAGTATTAAGGCCACAGATAAACATTAAACATGTCCAAGAAGCAAAAGCAGATGACCATATCAGCACATGTCCAGAAAAAAGATAAAATGTCTGAGACAAATGACCTAGAGGTAGACCTGGACTCCATTCTGGAAGGAGGACAAGCCTTGGAAATGCTTGAGAAAGAATTCAGAAAAATGGTTATAAAATGTCTCAAAAACACTTTATAATGGAGTTGAGAAAAATAAGGAAAAAGTCGGGAAAGTGCTACAGGAACAATCAAATAAGATAGATACAGCACTGGAAACAATTCTACAGAAAGAGGTTCAAACGATCAATAACAAAATAACAGAAATAGAGAACACTCTGAAAGGGCACAGAAGTAGAATAGATGAGATGGAAGGCAGAACCAGTGATCTGGAAGACAAATCTCTCAATACCACTAAGATAGAAGAACAAACACAAAAAAGGATAAAAAATTCTGAAGAAGGTCTAAGATTTATGTTGGACAACATGAAGAGGAATAACTTAAGAATTATCAGCATTCCAGAACAAGAAGAATCACACAAGTCTACAGAGGAAATAGTTGAAGAACTGCTGGAAGAAAATTTCTCTAACATCCTGAAAAGTAAAAAGGTAAACATTCAAGAAGCTCAACGAACTCCAGGAAGGATAGACCCCAAAAGAAAATCACCAAGACATATCATAGTCAAGCTCTCCAAACTCAAAGATAAGGAGACACTTCTGAAAGCAGCCAGGGAAAACAGAAGTGTTACATACAAAGGCAAGCAAGTCAGATTAAGCTCGGATCTCTCGGCAGAAACCATGCAAGCAAGAAGGCAATGGGGAGACATATATAATTCTTAGACATTCTTGAGATTGTTTTCATTCTTTTTTTTCTGATTTGTTCTTCTATCACACTAATATTGAGTAATTTATCTTCAACCTCACAATTCATGCTTCCATTGCTTCACAGCTACTCCTTTGCCCTGTCAATATATTGTCCATTTCTAAAATCTTAGCATTAATGTGGATTTTTAATTGGAGGTTTTGTATTGTTTCAAAATTTGCATTTATTTTGTCTGTTTGTTCTTGTAGTGTTTTCTTGAACTCTTCTAAAGTTTTTTTTTTTTTTTCTTTTTTTTTCACTGCTCTATTTTGTTGTTGTTATCAAGTGCTGTGGAGTCAGTTCTGATCCATAGTAACCCTGCATAGGGTTTCCAAGGAGTGGCTGGTGAGTTTGAACCACTGACCTTGCAGTTCAAAACCACCTTATGGTTGAGAGTTTATCCCACAGTGCCACACCGGGATTCTTTGCTTTCATCAATATTCTGGAGAATAAATATCATTCTTTTGAATTCGTTTTCAGTTAGTTCCACTGACTTTTCTTCCTCAGAAACATTTGCTATCTCTACATCTTGATATTTGTTCGAGACATTCTGTCTTGTTTCTCTGCGTGAGTTAAAATTTACAGTTGTCTCTGGGGCATTATGGGTTTGTTGATTTGTATTTAATTGATGATAGTGTGCTCATTTGTTCTTAAGGTTTCACCAACTGTCTCTCCTGTGAGTGTAGTTAGAGAATGGAAGCATGTATACTTTTATTGTTTGCCAGTTGTGTACCTCAGTGTAGGGTGGGCTTGGCTTGTGTTTGCTGCTGTCTATTATTGATCAGGTGATATAGGAGCTGGTATTGGCTTTTGCCCAGTGGGTGGAGCTGGAGAGTGCACAGTTGTGACTAGACTATATGAGTGAGAAAGAGAAAACCCCTCACATCCACAAACACAAATAAGAAAATGAAACAGAATGAACAAACAAGGAATTAACCATGAAAAGAGAAAATAATAAAAGGAAAAAAAAATTAATTAAAACAGGCAGCAACCATAAAAAAAGAATGTAACAACTATATAAATGTCCTGATATGGTGCTATCAGATAAATTCTAGACTGCAAGCTTGGTTTGAAACTAAAGGTCAGTGGTTCAAACTCACCAGCCACTCCTCAGAAATCCTATACAAGGTCGTTATGAGTAGGAACCAACTGAAAGGTACTTAACAACAACAAACACAAAAAAAGGACAGGTAAATGGATCTATAGAAGATGAAAATAAGAGAGAGAAAGGATGGAATAGAAAAAATAGGAATGGGGCGATGAAAAGAAAGGTTAGAGAATAATAAAGAAATATCAAAAGTGAAGAAAAACGAAGAGGGGAAAGGAAAAACCAAAGGAAAAACCAATGCTGAGATAGGAAGGATAACATTCAATGGAATGGAAAGAGAAGAATGAGACAGAGAAAGAATAGACAAACGAAAATAATGAAACAACAAAAGGGAAAAAACAAACCCAAAACAAAAACTGCAGCTATTGGACCCAGAGAGGAGAAAACTCTAGGAGGTTCCTTTAAGCCAACGAGCTAATGAATTGGGTGTGAGAGGGATGTGACAGCAGAGTTCCTGGCCCCAGGTGGAGTCCCTATCAGCCTCAGTGTTATCTATGTTCAGGGCACTCGATCTAGAAGTAGTTCATGGAGACAGTTGATGGAGCTAGTTTCAGTATCTGTTAGGACCAAAGGGCAGCTGGGAGGAGAGTGACTGGTTAAATGCTGGTCTTGTGGCTTTTCAGGTTTTGTAGGTCCTAAGCTGAGCTCACCTGAAACTAGGTACCAAATTGGCACACCAAAGTGGCACAGCTGGCCGCCGCCTCACACTAACATGGCTCCCAAACACATGGCTCTGAACTCCTGGAAAGCAGAGACTGTGCTGTGGGTAGATGAGGGTGGAAGCTGGTCACACCTCTAGTCACTAGGGGAGTGGTGGGGTGGTGGGGATAAGGACTCTCATTTTTCCGGGCACCTGTGTAACTCTGCTCTGTCAAGCCACTTTCTGGTGCCAAAGCTTCTCACAAAGGCTCACGATGGTTTCACCAGTCAGTCGCCCTCTCTCACCATCCCTGTTTAGCTTCTCCTCACAGCCAGCACTCAATCCATTTCTCTACCCTGTCTTCTGATGTTCAGGTTCCTGGATTTTCATCTCTGTCTGTTTTATTTGGTCTCTCATAACTTTATTGTAAAGGGTCAGTGAAGTGCAGCTGTCTAGTCTGCCATCTTACTGGAAGTATGAATAAATAAACTAATGAGTGTGTGGTCACATATACAACTTCACTAACTGAAGGATACAAACATCTCTCTTTAAGATTTAGATTAATTTCTCTTTCAGTCCCACAAACACACACTGTTAAGAAGTCTGGTGTCTATCTTAGGGAAAACCTATCTTTCGTTGGATTGTAATTCCAGAGACTTTCTCAATAAAGACTTCCTAAAGTCTTGTGGTATTGATCATTACTGGTGATTGGAATGCAAAGGTTGGAAACAAAGAGGAAGGATCAGTAGTTGGAAAATACGGCTTTGGTGATAGAAATGATGCTGGAGATTGCATGATAAAATTCAGCAAAACCAATGATTTGTTCATTTCAAATATGTTCTTTAGACAGCATAAGAGACGACTATACACATGGACATCACCAGATGGCATACACAGAAATCAAATTGACTACATCTGCCGAAAGAGACAATGGAAAAGCTCTATACCATCAGTCAAAAGAAGGCTAGGGGTAGACTGTGGAACAGACCAAGTGCTCACATGCAAATTCAGACTGAAGCTGAAGAGAATGAAAATAAGTCCACGAAAGACAAAATACGACCTTGAATATACCCCACCTGAATTTAGAGATCATCTGAAGAACAGATTTGATACATTTAACAATTAAGACCGAAGACCAGAAGAGTTGTGGGATCCCAACCTGGCCGGAAATGGCCAGGAGCTTGGAGGACCAGACCTCCCAGTCACCTTCATTGATGAGGCGGATTCAGACGAGGAGAACTTCCAGGAAGCCAAATTGCCTCCCTGGTACTGTCCACACCCTACCAAGTTTGGGGGCTTGCTGGGTCCCAAGCCCCATGGCAGCACCACCTTTGTGTTGTGCCCAAGAAGAAGCCAGGGGCCCTGGAGGAACATCACACAGACCAGGCTAATGGTGAAGCCCAGCAAGGAGAAGAAGAGGAGCAGGCCGATAGTCCCGTGGGACCCCACGTCACCCTGGGGACTGTGCTCAAGAAGCTCTACCACACTGTACACAAGATCAAGGTGATCGGTGGTTACCAGGCCCTTGAGAAGTCCTGCCTCACCAAGGCTGGGTCCTCAAGGATGAAGATGAAGATCTCCTTCAATGACAAGAGCCTGCAGACCACATTTGAGTACCCCTCAGAGAACTCCCTGATTCAGGTGGAGGAAGTGGAAGACGGAACATCGGACGGGTCAGGTGGCTCAGAGGGGCTGACCCAGGAGAACCCTTTTTTCTTTCTTCCTGCCTCGGGCCACGTTTGTGAACAGTGTGGGTCCTGTCCAGCTACACCCCAAAGCACTCGGTAGCCTTCAGTAAGTGGGAGGAGCAAAGAGAGGAGGTGGTTCCTGGTGAAGTGGGGCCCCTTCCCAAGGAGGTCATGCTTACTCCCGCTGGCCAGGACGACCTCTCAGACTTCCGCAGAGAGCCAGCCCTCTATTTCTGACCCTGCCAGTATCTGTCTGGGTGTGGGCCATGGGGCCGGCCGTGCCCAGAGCCTGTCCTCACTCTGCTGCCCCCCTCGCTAGTCCCTCACAGTGACTCCTGCCTCCTGAGCCTCACAGCTCTGCTGACCCTGCAGTGACAGCCAGGTTCTATAGGTCTGCAATGGGTCACCACTCTTCCCTCTGACCTGTTTGTGTGGGCTCCACAGTTATCTTGCTGGACAGTGGCCCCGATAAAACTCAGAAGATTGCCCACTGTCCTGCCAAGTGCTGCCTCCTCATCCTACACAGTGGTGGACCTATGGTGATCCTGTAGGAAATTCCTGTAGGACATTCCAGCCCATCTTCAGGACAGCCAGCACTAACCACAGGCTGAGCCTGGCCCACTCCCTGAGTGATAGACAGGAAAGTTTTGCTGAATAGACTCAATAAACAGCACTGGACAACGAAAAAAACAACAACACACACACACAAAAATCAAGAACATCATACTGGAAGAAAGCAAATAGTCATTAAGAAGACAAGAAAGAAGGAAAAGATCAAAATGGATGTCAGAAGAGACACTGAAACTTGATGCTAAAGCAAATGGAAGAAATGAGGTATAAGAGCCGAACAGGAAATTTCAAAGGTCAGCTTGAGAAGATAAAGTCAAATATTACGACGAAATGTGCAAAGATCTGGAATCAGAAAACCAAAAGGGAAGAACGCGCTCATCATTTCTCAAGCTGGGGGAACTGAAGAAAAAATTCAAGCCTCAACTTTCCTTATTGAAGCATTCTCTTGGCAAATTATTGAATGATGCAGAAAGCATCAAAAGAAGATGGAAGGAATAAACAGTCACTATACCAAAAGGAAATGGTTGATGTTCAACTGTTTTAAGAAGTAGCATAAGATCAACAGCCAATGATACTGAAGGAAGAAGTCCAAAGTGCATTGAAGGATTTGGTAAAGACTAAGGCACCAGAAATTGATGGAATAAAAATTGAAATCTTTCAAGAAAGTGAGGCAGCACTGGAGGTACTCACTCATCTCTGCCAAGAAATTTGGAAGACAACTATCTGGCTGACTGATTGGACGAGATCCATATCTGTGCCCATTCCAAAGAGAGGTGACCCAACGGAATGCAGAAATCATCGGACAATCATCTTTGACATCCCAAGTGAGTAAAGTTTTACTAAAGGTAATACAGAAATGGCTGCAAGCATACATTGACAGAGAACTTCCAGAGATTCAAGCCAGATTCAGAAGAGGACAAAGAACGAGGAATATCATTGCTGATGTCTGATGGATCTTGGCTGAAAGCAGAGAATACCAGAAAGATGTTTATCTTTGCTTCATTGGCTACACAAAGGTTGATTGTGTGGATCATGACAAGCTACGGACAACATTGCGAAGTACGAGTATTGAAGAACACTTAATTGTCCTCATGAGGAATCTGTACACGGGCCAAGAGGCAGTTGTTCAAACAGAACACTGAATGGTTAGAATTAAGAAAGGTGTGCAACAGGGTTGTATTCTTTCACCATAGTTATTCAACCTGTATGCTGAACAAATAATCTGAGAAGCTGCATTATGTGAAGAAAAATGTGGCATCAGGATCGGAGGAAGACTCATTAACAACCTGCAATATGCAGATGATACAACTTTGCTTGTTAAAAGTAAAGAGGACTTAAAATAGTTACTGGTGAAGATCAAAGACCACAATCTTCGGTATGGATTGCATCTCAATGTAAAGAGAGAAAAAAAAGTCCTCACCACTAGACCAAAAAAAACAACATTCCTATCAAGAGAAAAAAGATTGAAGTTGTCAAGGACTTCATTTTTCTTGGACCAACCATCAACACTCATGGAAACAGCAGTCAAGAAATCAAAGGACATATTGCATTAGGCAAATCTGCTGCACAAGACCTTTTTAAAGTGTTGACGAACAAAGATGTCAGCTTGAGGACTAAGGTGTGCTAGACCCAAGCCATGGTGTTTTCAATAACCTATATGCACACGAAAGCTGGATAGTGAATAAGGAAGACCCTAGAAGAATTGATGTTTTTGAGTTATGGTGTTGGAGGAGAACATTGAAAGTACCATGGGTTGTCAAAGGAACAAATAGATCTGTGTTGGGTGAAGTGCAGCCAGAGTGCTCTTTGGAGGCCAGGATGGCCAAACTTTGTCTCTCATTCTTTGGACATATTGTCAGAAGGGACCAGTTACTGGAGAAGGATATCATGTTTGGTAGGGGGAGGGTCAGAGAAAGAGAGGAAGACCCCCCACCCCCAGCGAGATGGATTGGCAAAGTGGCAATGGGCTCAAGGATGACAACAATTGTGAGGTTGGCCCAGGATCATGCAGTGTTTTGTTCTGTTGTGCGTAGGGTCGCTATGAGTCGGTACCAACTCGATGGCAATTAACATGTTACAACAACAATGTCTTGTGGTGAGAACAGTACTTCTTCTTCACCTGTAATTTCTGTCATTGCCACATGGTGTCACTACTAAAAACAGGTGTTCTGCATACTTCTATGCCAGTCATAATAGAAAAGGAGCACTGAAAAGTAGCTTTACCTAAATTACAGTACTTCTTTGAAGAACAATCTCACCAGTGTGGCTTTCAGAGGCTGGGGCTTAGGATCACAGGTCTACAACTCTTCAACATATGCTTTAGTCCTCATTTAAATCATGCCCATTATTCCAAGGAGTCCTGGTGTGGTGCTGTGGGTTAATGCGCCAGACTGCAAAACCATTTGAACTGCAAGATTAGCAGTTCAAGCTCACCAGCTGCTCCTTGGATACACTATACAGGGTTGTTATGGTTGGAATTGACTCAACGGCACTTAACAACAACAACATTATTCCAAGGTGGCTACATACTGTGACTTTGAATCTGAAACACAAACCAGACTTCTTCCTTCACATTGAATTTCCCTATATAATGGGACAATCTTAACTATTGGGGTTCTAATAATGCTGTATCTTACAAGGAAAGACAATCAGAACTTTCCATCCCTTTATACCCTGTATCTCCTGAATTTACAGTCAGATTTTCATAGCTGACTGTACAAGTTTGAGCTCTAAATGTACAAAGATCATTAGAGAGGCAGTCCTTTTCAAAATGCCCCCATTAATTTCTTCTCACAATAATCAATGATTATCTACGGGCCTTACCTTTATTTATATAATTAAATGAGATCATGTGTCAGATCTTTCCCAGACCAAAAAAAATTACCTGCTCCAAGTTAACGTTCTGTCTCAATGTATAAGAACAGATGCCATCTTACTAAAATGACAGATTTCTTTCCAAACAAAAGCAACAGTAGCAAATTACAACTCAATGCAACAATTTGAATGAATTAAACAATATGATGAATAAAAGAAGCCAGATACCTCAGAATGTATGTTGCATAACTTTTTGATATATAGTTTGAAATAGATCTTTGAAGGTATTGGAAGTAAAGATAGTGGTTTACCTGTGGGGGAAGGAGCTGCAACTAAAGAAAGCTTGGAGGGACTTCTGGAAGACTGGCCATACCCTTTCAGTTTTGTATTTTGTTTTGATTGGGAAACTGCTTCCATGACTAGGTCTCTGTGAAAGCTCATCAAGTTGCACACTTATAACTAGTGTATTTTTCTGACTTTTATACTTTAATATAAAGTTCAAAAATCAATAGACAAATCAATGAAACAACAGAGGATGGGATACGTACGCATTTAAAATTCCCAGGGACCTGAAATAACAAAACATTGATGTCTAAAAGGCCTTCATGATGATCCTGTTCAGCCACCTCATTTCATAGATAGGGAAATTAAGGCCCAGCGTGGACAGGTCATACCTAAGGTTATGGAGGAACTCAGTATCAGGATCAGGTCCACCCCCAGATCATAAATATTTGCCTTGCATAATATTGCCCTCCTGTTACACATGATAAAAGGGAGATGTGGGTAAAGCTTAAAATAAGCCATGCATCAAGTTTAGGGTATGTCAGGATGGAAAACGTGTCAGGCACTGATTAATATCTGCTTTGCAAATGGCCTCGGCAGCTGGGACAAGGCAGATGTGGCCACACAAATGTACTGCCCATGCATGACACATGGGTTGGAAGAGTTGGGAGGAGGCAACTCTTGAGTGAAGGAACAAAAGGAGAGCTTGTCTGCCAGGAATGCAATGGGAATGAGGATTCCAAAGAGGTCATCCAAGGAGAAGCTGTGCCTGAACCCCAGAGAAGGCTGGGTGCATTTGCTGACATTCCAAACATCTGTGCTTTTGCAAGGAAGATAAAAGAGAATCTGCTTCCTTGCCTGAAGGCATGATATATGGGCTTCTGAGGCCCTGGGTGTGGGCTGCTGTTGAAGGCATGGTGCAGGGTTTGATGGATGAAGGCCAAGGCAACTCACTAGGCCACACATTAATAAAACTTATCAAACTATCCCAGTTGGTGAAGTAGAATACTAATGCTGTTCTCCATGTGGACGCCAAAGGTAGAGGATGTCTGGAGGAAGCTAACCAGTTGATACCTTTACCTTGATTCCACTTGTCCAAATTTGATCCTTTGTTCTGCTGCCAATACTATAGACAAGCCAAGACTAGTATAGCACATTCTATACTGCAACCACCCATGATACCTCACCTGTGTCTAGTCATTCTTAACTAAGAAGGAGAAAGTAATTTATAATCACAACTTAGTCCCATAAACACCTGCCATCACTTTCTATTGTCCAGAGAAAATAGTTTAGCCTGGCCTTCCAGGTGGTCATTCACTTAATCCCAAACTCCAATTTCTCCCATACTTTTCTTTTTCCATCTCCATATCTTTCTTTATTTTTTTAAAATGTTTTATTGTAAATTATGTGATGGTTTATATGGGAGAACATTAGTTTTACATTCATCCTATCGTATATTGTTTCATTGCCATGGTTACTATTACCTCCATGCATCATCAGCCAACCAATGGGTATACCCTGCAAGCCTGCCCCCTGGTTGTCAGCACACAGCCCCTCTCCTTCTCTGGGTTTAAAGTCCCCAGCTGCTCCATCTCTCCACGTCATCGTCTCTGCCTCTGTCTCTGGCATCACTGCTTCTCTGGGTAGGGTCCCGCTCCCTGCTCTTCTCCCTTGATGTTTCCAGGGACCTCTGCTCCTATCCTGCAAAGTTAATCACTCCCCTCCTTGCTACAAAATGTCTAACTTTACATTTCCAACTCTCACAAGCGGTCCTGATAACAATTATTCACTAGTGTATCACAAGAGACCTAGCCGCATTTCCTTTCATCAGCCCCGCCTAGACAGATTGGATACTACTCAGTGTCTACCTTCCTCTGTGCCCTCTGGATCTAGGTTCCCTCTTGAAAGCTTGTAAACCAGTCACTTCTTGCCTTTGTAGCCGCCCCCCCCCCCCATTTAATGTCCAAGTTGCCCATCCCCCTGTCTACTTTGTGTATGGAGGGGGTGGGAATGATCCTTGCTATAAAGACTTGTTCCCTATTTTGAGCTACTGCATCCATAGGTGTAGGTCAAGTTCATCAAATTGTGTCAGATTACTCTTTTTTTCCCCTCTTCTTTCTTCTTCTGGTTGAGCTCTGATCATTCAGTTATTGAAGCCAGGTTAAGTGGGTATTATCTGCAAGTGTGGTTGTTCTTGTGCATACGCCCTCTCTTTTTATCAGCTGGACGCTTCACTCTCCACTCTAGACCTCTGTGGCTATGTCACTGACTCTGGGCCCAAGAGTCCCCAGGTCTTGCCACACTGCTGGACGACCAGGTCTCCGCCCAGGTTCACAGGAGTCTATTGAGCATTGTAGGGCTTAGCTCACAGCTTCATTGCTGTTTTTCTCTCACTTCCCCTTAAGGTGACGAATGTGGTCACCAATCAGAGCATGTATTCCCACTGAGACTTAGTCTTGGATGGAGGTTTACTCTGAGGGGACCCGACCACTTGCCTTGATGTCTCCTGGGCGAGCAACTTGTTTGTTCTTTTAGTAATCAGTTAGTCTACCTATATTGTTTTGTATTTTTCCTGTTGGTCTTTCTTTCAAGAAATATCTTCTGTTCTTCTAGCTGCTCCAGGCTGGTCTGCCTGTCCTTTCAAGTGAAAATTTCTCACCTCTGAAGATTCTGGCTGCTGTTCATGACTCAATATCTTTCTTGGTTTACACACTTCCCTCTAGTTTCCACTTGCTTTTTTTTAACTATTGAATTCATTTTCATACTTCCAGGCTGTGGTCATTGTGTTCATGAAGATGTCCCTGATGATCAGTTTTCCAATTCAAACAAATCTTTCTTCCATTGTAAGCTTCCCAATTATTTCATTTTTATTATAATATCATTCAGTTGCCCATTTTTCATGTCTTTCTTCCCAGATTGAGTACTCTAAGATTAAAGGACTAATATTTATTGTGTTCTCTATGGATTTACAAAAACATATCAATATGCCTGGCATGTGTAGTCCCTCAATATATGCACTTTATAAACTGTTAAGAGAATTCACAGGGGTCTCAGCGTATACCCTAGTCTCTGACTTCAGCATCAATGGCAGTGGACAGTTCTGATACAAGCTCCTTGAGCTGTTCTGGTAACTTTCACCTCACACACGAGCTTGGAATGTCTTTCTACTTTCTGGCTGTAGCTTTCTCTGGTGCTGTGGAACTCTCTCAGTTCATACAGGCAAACCAGCCCAGAAGTGTGTACAAAACAGCAGTCTTCAAACAAGTAAGGAGAGGAGCCGGTGGATACTTTGAACAGTGTGCTTTCTTTAGCTGCATTTGGCTGTCTGTATTAGAACAGAAGAGGGAGTGCTGCATGTATCTACAAGTGGCAATTCTTGGAGGAACTTCATATCCTTCTCATGAGGATCTACTGGAATTGAGATCCCCTTAAAATAACAGCCTCCATTGGTTTTTCCTTCATGTCTTAATCTTCATGCTCCTGTGTGTGCGTGTGGTGTACCTAACCAAATAGATAACCTGTTCCCAAACTTGATTAGAATCATGATGTGGCTGTAGGATAAATGCAGGACTGCAAGGTCGATTTGAGCCACAAGATCAGCAGTTCAAACTCACCAGTCACTTCTTAGAAATCTGATACAGGGTCGTTATGGGTCAGAATCGCCTCGATGGCACTTTACAACAACAACAACAATCTTGATCAGGCTATGTTTTCAGTGTAATCAACAAGGGAAAAAATGATGAATACATGTGTTCTGCATGAATTAGTTAGATTTGTTTCTGACACATATGATTATAAGCTTGTTAAAGGCAAAATCCAGACCTTTTTCATGTTGGCATTTTCCCATTGCCTAAAATCAACTTTGATATATAATAGATAATAAATTATTATTTGTCAGGTAGCAATAGACTGAAAACTATAAGCCACTAGTATCAACTTAGCATGAGGAGGAATACTTGACTTACAAACTATATAATCATTAAGACAGTTGCCCATGCTATTAATTCATGGACAAATATGAGAAATATTAGAAAACACTGCTGTGGGGTAAACACTGGACTGCTAGCTACAAGGTCAGCAGTCCAAACTCAATAGCCACTCTTTGGGAACCCTATACAAGGTTACTATGAGTCAGAACTGACTCAAACAACACTTAACAACCACAACAACCTTGAATTACAGTTAGATTTGTTTCTAACACACATGATCATAAACTTATTAAAGGCAAAATTTAGATCTTGTTCATTTTGGCATTTTTCCATTGCCTATAACCAAATTACATATTGCATTAGGCAAATCTGCTACACAAGACCTCTAAAGTATTTAAGAGCAAAGAAGTCAGTTTGAGGACCCAAGTCAGTGTGCCTGACCCAAGCCATGGTATTTTCAAAAACCTCATATGCATGCGAAAGTTGCACAATGAATAAGGAAGACTTTAGAAGAATTGATGCATTTGAGTTATAGTGCTGGAAAAGAATATGAAAAGTCTATTATCATGGACTGCCAGAAGAACAAATAAATCTGTGTTGGAAGAAGTACAGCCAGAATGCTTCAAAGAAGCCAAGATGACCAGACTTTGTCCCTCCCGCTTTGGACATATTATCAGGAGGGACCAGGCCCTGGAGGAGGACATCAAGCTTGGTAAAGTGCAGGATCAGTGAAAAAATGGGAGATCCCAATGAGATGGATTGGCACAATGGCAGCATGAATGGGCTCAAGTATAACAACAATTGTGAGGTTGGCTCAGGACAGAGCAGTGTTTCTTTCTGTTGTGCATAAGGTTACTATGAGTCAGTACTGACTTGATGGCATCTAACAACAACAATACAACCAATTTTGACACATAATAGATCATCAATTATTATTTGTCAGGTAGAAATAGATTAAAAAATATAAGCCACAAGTATCAACTTAGCATATGGAAGAAGAATTCACTTATAAACTACATAAGCATCAGGAGAGTTGTTCATGCTATTAAGTCTAGTTGAGAAACATGAGGAGACTCCAACTTGATTGACATTCAGTGTTGCTCTTTCACTTTAAGTTCAGTTTGTGGATCATATTCATAGGATTCCATTTTTATGGTCTCACATCTCCCATGCTTTAGGGCTCAGCTGCCACAGAACAGCCAGGTCTGCTCTTTGTAAGGCAAGATTCATCATGGGAATGATGACAGCACAGCTGCACTCAATGCATGAGACACAGTGACCTACAGCCTCTGGTCCAGAAGATGACCCAAGTGGCTCAGAGCTAAAGTCTCCCTATGATTTCTGCCTTGAAAACAACTTCCAGTCAAAATCATACCACCTACAATTTTATTCTTTTCATTCTATTTTCCTTTCTTTTTTTTTTTTTTTTT
>NW_006408599.1:8950345-8951582 GCF_000296735.1 Chrysochloris asiatica | reverse complement strand
TTTATATATGTCATCTCAATGCCTTCTGGCCTGCAGCTTCCTCCTTTTTTTTTTTTTTTTTTTCCATTATTTTTTTTGTTAACCCTTTTCCCTTCAGGGATTCTTTGGAGGTTGTCAAGGGTAGGGATGAGGAATAAGGACTTCCGTGTGAGAAAATATTGTGTCAAAATCCTAACACTGTCACTTAATAGCTAGATGTCTTTAGGCAAGTGATTTTGTCCCCTGAAACTCAGTTTTTTTCAACTGTGAAATACAGCTCATAATAACTACTTTTCAGAATAATTCTGATGATTAAATAATATACAGAAGTACCTGTATATATATGAGCACTTAATAAGTGCCAGTTCCCTTACTTTTCCCTATAATTAGTTTTGCACTTCTATAATGCCTACAAAGTTCCTGGTATGGAGTAGTTTCTCAACAAACGTTCAACTTTGGGACAACTTCTCACTTTGGCTCTCTATTTGAAATCTTTCATCTTCTTCGCTTGTGACTTGACTGCTGTTAACAGTTTAAATTATATATATTTTTTGTACAAGGGAGATAGCATGGAATTGATCAAGCAAGATCCTCATTCTTATTAAGTTTACATTCTAAAGCAGGGAAGATAAAAATAAACAGACAAACACATAAATAAATTTCAGAGACTGATCTGTGATGTAAGGACAATATGAATAGGTGAGGTGATGATGCATGACAGAGGGTAACCTTATGTTTGTGTGGTCAAGAAAGGTCTCTCTGTGAAGAGGACTGTAGGATCAAGACCAGAAAATGATCAAAGGAAGGCGTTCCTTTAGTAAGAAGCTAAACTAATAACTGAAAGGGTGGTGGTTTTAAGTCACCCAAAGGCACCTCAAAAGAAAGACTCAGATACCATGCTTCTGGATAGGAAGACTCAACATTGTGAAAATGTCAATACTGCCCAAAGCAATTTACACATATAATGCGATACCAATCCAGATTCCAACAACATTCTTCAAAGAGATGGAAAAAGCAATTACAAACTTTATATGGGAAGGAAAGAGACCCAGGATAAACAAAGCACTGCTTAAGAATAAGAATAAGGTTAGAGACCTGTCACTCCCCAACTTTAAAATATACTACATGGCTACAGTGGTCAAAACAGCTTGGTACTGTTACAATGAACTGAACAATGGAACAGAATCAAGAATCCAGAAATTAACGCATCTACATACAGCCAACTGATCTTCGACAAAACACCAAAATATGTCCCATA
>NW_006408599.1:8907195-8948002 GCF_000296735.1 Chrysochloris asiatica | reverse complement strand
ACAGCAAGAATCATTCCCACCCCCTCCACACACAGAGTGGACAGAGATGGGCAACTTGGACATTGGATACTCAAATGGGGAGGGGGGGACTACAAAGGCAAGAAGTGACTGGCTTACAAGCTTTCAAGGGGGAATCTAGTGCTAGGGAGTATGGAGAAAGGTAGACTCTCCAGTAGGTACTATTCAATCTGTCTGGGTGGAGCGGATGAAAGGAAATACAGATGGGTAACTCACGATACTATAGTGAATAATGCTTGTCAGGACGGATTATGAGGGTTGGAAATGCAAAGGTAGATGTTTTGGAACAAGGAAGGGAATGATTAATTCTACAGGCTAGGAGCGGAGCTATCTGGGACCATCAACGAAGAAGTGCCAAGAGCGGGACCCTACCCAGAGAAACAGAGATGCCTGAGATGGAGACAGAGACTATGACGTGGAGTAATGAAGCGGCTGGGGACTTTGGATCCAGAGAGGGAAAGGGACTGTGGGCTGAAAACTGAGGGGGTGGGGCGGGGAGAGGCTTAGGGGGAAGTGTAGGGGGTGGGTTTCTAGGATATACCCTTTGGCTGGTTGATGATACATGGAGGGGATTGGAACCATGGCAATGAGATGATATACGATGGAATGAATGTAAAACTAAAGTTCTCTCATGTAAACTACCATATAATTCACAATAAAACATTAAAAAATAAAAAAGAAAGACTCAGTAGTCTGCTTCTAAAATGTCACAGTCAAGAAACCCTAAGGAGTGTGGTTCTACTCTGTAGCACAAGGTGATTTGACAGCAACTAGTTTGATTTTCATTTACCAAGGAGGCACTAGCAATGCAAAGAATTAGGAAGAGAGAAATCTAAGCAAAGAGAAATTGATGTGAAGTAACCCTCTTAGGTGGAGTCCTGGTGTGGTACAGTGGGTTAATGCACCAGACTGCAAAGCCGTTTGAATTGTAAGGCCGGCAGTTCAAGCTCACCATCTGCTCCTTGGAAACCCTATACAGGGTCGCTATGGGTCGGAAGTGACTCGAAGGCACTTCACAACAACAACAACAACAACAACCCTCTTAGGTATCCAAGGATGAGAAAGAAGACCAGTGTTATAGTTGCTCTCACATGTTCTGTCGGCCATCTGTTTCTGAAAGCCAACTTGAGAAAGGAAAGAGCTTGGGTTGCATTGTTCTTTTTCATTGTATAAAGAACCACCAATGCTTTTTTTTCTTGCCTTACAGAATGGATGGCTCCTATGTTTTCTAGCCTTTGAAAATGGTATCTTCCTTCCATAGAGGTTATTCTCCCTAGAATGTATAATCTTCCACAAGAAGACTGTTGCTCATGGGTCTTAAATAATCAATGAGTGACCTCGAAACCATGATCATTATGACTTACCTTTTTGGAACTTAAATGCCCAGTGTTGATGGCAAGAATTATTCCAGGACTTTTGATATATCTTTTAGGAATGACAGAATTATATTCATGATCTCTGGATCTCTTCATCTATATAATGTGAGCAAGAGATGAAGGGTTGGTGAGGAATGTAGGGTAGAGAGCTATCTGGGATTCTCATAGTTACTTCCAAATTGTCTGGGATTCCAAAAAGTTGTTTGGAATCTGGAGTAAATACTCTCTGGGAACTCTGATGTACTGGAAATCGCTCCTACATCACTAATGTCACCTATGCCTGAGGCTTAAATGGATCAACAGTCTTCAAAGATGAGCTGGAGAGGAACCTGGGCAATTATGGATTAAAGGCCAATTACAACAGGGCCCATAATTGTTCTCTTATAAACCTATCTTCATTGTTGGTTAATAACCAAACTCCTGCTTTCCAGGGACTCCACCCTCAGTTTTTCCCACTGGGGTAGGTGAGGCCGGATCAGGGTAGGGCAACTGAGTTCTCCATGGGTAGCTTGGGGTCAGGTGAGTGCCTTGATCTCATCTCAGGTTGCTCCAGGGATGTACCCATATTTCTCCCTTAGAAGGAAGCACAGAATGACTCAGGATGAGGGAAGTCAATTGCAGAAAATTTACAAAGATTGAGACTGGGCTTGGTGGACAAATTCAAGTGTAGATACTCACAGAGACAGAAGGTATGGGGAACCAATGCTGGGCTAGGATCTGTGAAGCCCTTAATCTTAATTTATTCACCAGAATGCAGGTGATTTCTAGGAGTCAGTTTCTTCATCTATGAACCAAGGAGTTTAGATTAACTGCTCTATGAATATCTGTAAATAAATTTTAGGATTATAAAACTTATGACCATGTAGGCAATCTCTGAGCCTGCTTCTGTTTTTATATAAATAATAATAATAGTAACCAAGTAGTTCCAAGGGAGAAAAGATCCAGCATTTTGCTTCCCTGAAAATTACAGCCTTGGAAACCGTATGAGATAGTTCTGCTTGTCCTATAAGGTTGCTATGAGTTGCAATTGACTCTGTGGCAAAGGCTTCCGTTTCTCTTTAGGGGAGCAGCCTGTCAGGACGTTTCTCCTGCAGAGCCTCTGGTTGCTTCAAACCACCAATCTTTCATGTAACAGTCAAGAGCCTTAACAATGATACCACCAGGCTCTTCTTTTCATTCTACTCCTGGTAGTATTCTGGGTTATGTGTTGGGGTGCTAACAACAAGGTCATCAGTTAGAACCTACCAGCCACTCTGTAAGAGAAAGATGAGGCTTTCTGCTCCCATAAAGATTTGCAGCTTTGGAGATCCTTTGGAACTGACTCCACAGCTCACAACTCACACCACCACAGTTGTTTAACTAATCTGCTCTTTAATACCACAGACTCTATCATCTAGGGACAGGGAGTTTGCATAGACAAGGCATTTCAGTCATTCTTCTTCATCTGCAGATCCAGGGACCTCTTACCTCTGGCTGGCAATAAGCAACAGAAAGAAATGTGTATTAAACATTTGTTTTTGTTAAGTGTCTTAGAGTGGGTTCTGACTCATAGTGACCCTGTATAGGAGTTCAGAAGAGCAAATGGCAGGTTTGAACTGCAGACCTTGTGATTAGCAATCCAGGGCTTATCCTACAGTGCCACACCAGGACTCCATTAAAATGCTATTGCTGTTGTTGAGAGCTGTTTAGTCTGTTCCAACTCAGAGTGAACTTGCATAGGGTTTCCAAAGCTTTAAACCTTTGTGGGAGCAGAAAGCGTCATCTTTCTACAGTCATTAAACTATTGTTCAAGGAGCTCTGGTAGCGTAGTGGTTACGAATCGGGCTGCGAACCTTAAGGTCAGCGGTTCGAAACTACCAGCCGCTCCGCGGGAGAAAGATGAGGCTTTCTACTCCCGTAAAGATTTACACCCTCGGAAACCCTGTACAGGGTCGCTATGGGTCGGACCCGACTCAATGGCACTTAACAACAACAACAACAATTGTTGTTATGTGCCACTGAGTCAGTTCCAACTCATAGCGACCCTGTATAGGGTTTCTGAGGAGCAGCTGGTGGTTTTGAACTGCTGACTGGTTCACAGTCCAGTGCTGATTCTAAAGCACCACACCAGGAATCCATTAACCTGTTAGGAGACACAAATTCATTTCTTGGTCCTACCTTTCTTAGATGTTTGACCTTCAACTATCAACTTCTGAAATCTGAACCTCGGTACCCTCATCTATAAATGGAGATAATTCTCCTCTCCTACTTGGATTGATGTAAATTCATTTTTAAAACTATACTTAAGGCAAATATACACTTTGACTTCACCAAATGGAATACATGAGAATCAAAATGACTACATCTGTTGAAGAGACGATGGAAAAACTTAGCATCATCAGCCAAACCAAGGCGAGGGACCAACTGTGGAACAGATGATCAATTGCTCATATGCAAGTTCAGGTTGAAGATGAAGAAAATTAAAACAAGTCCATTAGAGTCACAATATGACCTTCATTAGTAAGGTCCACCTGAATTTGGAGACCATCTCAAGAACAGATTTCATATATCAGGCACAAATCACCAAAGCCCAGGAACGTAGTGGAATGACATCAAGAACGTTGTATAGGAAGAAAGCAAAGGGGCATCAATAAGAAAGGAAAGAAAGAAAACTCAAAAATCATGGTCAGAAGAGACTCTGAAACTTGCAGTAGAATGTAGAGATGCTAAAGCAACTGGAAGAAATGATGAAGTAACTGAGATGAGCAGAAAGGACAGCTAGAGAAGACAAAATCACATATTATAGTGAAATAAACAAAGACTTAGAGGTAGAAAAACAAAAAGGAAGAACAAGCTTAGAATTTCTCAAGCTGAATAAATAGAAGGAAAAAAATCAAGCCTTGACTTACAATACTGAAGGATTCTATGTATAAAATATTGAATGATACAGAAAGCATCAAAGGAACCTGGAGATGAGAAAGAGGAAGGACTCGTTGGTCTGAAGTATGGTGAGACTTGGGGACTCCTGAACCCATGGGCAAGAACATAGTCTTGGAGGACTAGAGCTGAGAATTAAGTGTCCAGCTGATATGAAGTGACAGGAGACACACAAAAATGCCTAAACTTGTAGATATTACCCATTCAACCTAGCTTCGATGGCTTGATGATGATAACTCAACTAGAGGAAGATAAAACAAATTTTGATGAAGAAACAAGTGTAAATTGTTACAATTTGATGAACTTGACCTATACTTATGGATGTAGTAGCTCAAAATACCAACTAAGAGGGAAGGAGTCTTCACATCAAGGATCAATTCTATCCTCTCTGTACATAGAGTTGATAGGGATGGGCAACTTAGACAATAACTACCTAAAACCGGGGGGTGGGCAATAAAGGCATGAAGTGTCTGGCTTACACGTTTACAAGAGGGAGTTTATTTTCAGAGTGTGTAGGGGGAGGTAGAACTTCCCTTGAATAGTTTTCATCTTGTCTAGATGAGTCTGGTGAAAGGAGATGGGGATAAGATCCTCATGTTTCAATAGTGAGTAATTGTTGTCACGACTAATTGTGACTGTCACAACTGTAAAGGTAGAAGTTTTGTAGCAAAAAATGGGGGAGGAGTTAATATTACAGTCCAGGGACAGAGGACCCTAGAACCATCAAGGGAGAAGAGCACAAGCGGAATGTGGAACTCTATCCATAGAAGCAGCAACACCAGGGATAGAGGCAGAGATGATGACATGGAGAAATAGAGCAGCTGAGGACTCCAGACTCATGAAAAGAGAAAGGCTATGTGCTGGCAACCAGGAGGTAGGATTGTAGTATGTGTCCTTTGGTTGTTTAAATGATTATATATTCCTGAGTGCTTCTGTGTACAGCCACACACAAAAAAAAGAGGGAATAGAAGAAGCAAATACTGTTAAATGATAATTCATGGAGGGGATTGTAATCATTGCAATGAAACAGAATACAATAGGATGAGTGTAAACCCGATGTTCTCCCATGTAAACTATCACTCAATTCACAATAAAAACTTTCAAAAAGAGAGAGAGAGAACATGGAAGGAATACATATAGTCACTGTATCAAAAAGAAATGGTTGGTATTCAAATATTTCAAGAGGCAGCATATGAACAAGAGCCAATGGTAGTGAAGGACAAAGTCCAATGTGCACTGAAGGAATTGGCAAAGAACAAGGCTCTAGGAATTGATGGAATAAAAATTGAAATCTTTCAACAAACTGACACAGCACTGGAGGCATTCACACATCTATGCCAAGAAATTTGGAAAACAGTTACCTGGTCAATTGGTTGGAAGGGGTGCATATTTGTGCCCATTCCAAAGAGAGGTGACCCAACAGAATAAGGAAATCATTGAACAATATCATTAATATCACACACAACTAAAATACTGTTGAAGATAATTCAAAAATGGCTACAACTGTACATCAACAAAGAATTGGTTCTGACTCATAGCAACCCCTTATTGGGTTTCTAAAGAGTGGCTGGTAGATTGAACTGCCAACCCTTATAATTCAAACTGACCTTGTGGACCAGTGCTTATTCTATAGTGCTACACCAGGACTCATAGAATCTTGTGGCCCATGTTAAATCTTTTTATTATTATTATTATTTAGAAGAGTTATGGGAATTTCTTGAAAGACTTAAATCAGGAGAGTGACACTTATAAATTCAGATCTCTTTTCCCCAAGTATTTGAATGTCCACTGTACAGCAGACACTGTCTAAGATGATTAATTGTAATTTGTAAAGGGGCCACTTTGGCTTTAGCACTGAGGACTGAATGAGAGAAAATGTGAAGCTGATATGAAGGCTAATTAGAAGGTGATTGCAAGAGATCATGGGTGGTTCAGCCTAGGGTTGTGGAAATAGGAACAAAATGAAAGGAAAAGATTCAGGAGATAATAGAGATCAAGGCAAAATAACTTGGCTACCACTTTAATATGAAGGTAAACGAGAGAGAAAAAAAATTAGCCCTTAAGATTTTGCTTTAAGGAACCAATTATAAAATGGCAATAGTTATAGAGTAAAGGAACACTGGGGAAGGAGCAAGTTAACCTGGACATGATAACAAATTCAGTTTTGAATGTGATGAGTTTGAATTGCATGTGGGATATAAAAGTGGAGATGCTTAAAGTCAGTTGTCAGGAGTCCTGTTATGGCACTATGGGTTAATGTGCTGAACTCCAAAGTTGGTTTGAACTGCAACGTCGGCAGTTCAAGCTCACCAGCTGCTCTTCAGAAACCCTATACAGGGTCACTATGAGTCAGAACTGACTCGATGGCACTTAACAACAACAGAGTCAGTTAGATATGGGTAGGGAGTTCCAAGAAATGAGGTAGAGAGATAAATGTTAAGAGTAATGGATATGTTGATTAGAACTATAAGAGTGGATTTGGTAGCCCAGAGATAAAGTTTAGATTGAGAAAGGAGTACAGGAATATGCCCTAAGTCCCTAATGGAATTTAAAAAATTAAGAACCCAGTAAGGAAGGCTGAACTGGAGTCACAGAGGAGGCAGTATAACAGGAGAGGATGCTGTCAAAGGGACCAATGATAGCAAATATTTCAGGAGAAAATGACAAACCTGGTGGAATGGTTGAGAATGACAAAAACCAAACAAGAAAACATAAACAGAAGAAGCAAATAAACAAACAAATAACAAACTAAATACTGCCCAACTTTGTTGAATATAATGACACAGAGGTCACAAAATCCTGGTGTGGCTCTGTGAGTTAATGCACTGGAGTACAAAGTCAGTTTGAACCACAAGGTCAGCAGTTCAAGCTCACAAGTTGCTCCTTGGAAACCCATACAGGATCGCTATGGGTTGGAAGTGACTGGACAGCACTTTACAGCAACAGCAGCAGACAAGGTCACAGATGTCTGTGGACAAAAATGTTTTAGTAACTTGGTGAGAGCAGAAGACAGTCAACCACTGAAAACTATACTTTCAAAAGTGTGTTTATAAAGGAGAAGAAAGAGTTAGAGTAGTTGAAACTGCAGTGTTGTTATCTGATTCTTTAAGAGATAACATGAGTAACTCAAATACTGATGGAAATAATTTAAATGGGAGAGACTATAATTATAGGATATGGCTAGATCATTGATAGAGTTTCATAAGTATTTGAGAGGCTATGGTAGCACAGTGGTTAAGTGCTTGCCTGCTAACTGAAAGGTAGGAGTTCAAATCCACCCTCTACAGGAAAAAGCCCTGACAATGTACTTCTACAAATCCCTGTTCTGTGCCACTGAGTCGATACCAATTCATGACAACCCTACAAGAAAACCCTATGGGGCGGCTCTACTCTGTCACATGGAGTCACTGTGAGTGAAATTCGACTTGATGATACATAACAACAATAGCTACTTTAATAGAAAGAGGAACTTTAGAAAAAACAAAGGATACCTTTTATATATGAAAGTAAGGGGAAGAATATGCATAAAGATACATGAAGATTTATGAAAGGAATTTGAACTACTCCCTAATAGTTTTTCTCCACAAAGAAGAAGATAAACATATCTGCTGAAGGAATGGGGAGTGATGGCACATCATGGGTTTGAGGATGGTGAATAAGTTAGTTGACAGGATAAACCTAGTAGAATTGCATCAAAATCTCAGGTGAATTTGCTGACTAAGAGCTACATTGGTACCAATATTCTCAATTGTGTGTTTGTCTCTAGGTGTCTGACTGTGTGTAGTATCAGATGAAGAGATGTCTACATCCAATATATACTCCTGGTGTGGTACTATAGGATCAGCACTGAAATGCAAACCTCAGGGTCAGTAGTTCAAACCCACCAGCTGCTCCTAGGAAGCCCTATTCAGAGTTGCTATGAGTCAGAACTGACTCGACAGACTTAACAGCAACAACAGAGTATGTGTTTGTCTAAGAAGGAAAGAGAGGCAAGGGAGATGAAGAAATTGGTGAGAAAAGTGATATTAAATACAAGTGATGAATTCTACCATGGATTGTTGTTGTTGTTAATACCGACTCTTAGCAGCCTTATGCACAAGAGAACAAAGAACTGCCCAGTCCTGCACCAATCTCAACAATCGTTTCTATACTTGTGCCTATTGCTACAGACACTGTGTCAATCCATGTCCTTGAAGCTCTTCCCCTTTCTCTCTGACCCTCCACTTTATCAAGAATGATGTCCTTCTCCAGGGACTGGTCCTCAATTTTAGTATGTCCAAAATATAGCCATCTAGGCTTCTAACGAGCATTCTGGGTATACTTCTTCCAGCACAGATTTGTTTGTTCTTCTGGCAGTCCATGGTACTTTTAATATTTTCCTCCAATTCTTCAATGGACAATTATTCATTGCCCAATTTTAATATGAATATGAGGCTACTGAAAATACCATGGATTGGGTGAGGTACAAACTGACATCTTTGCTTTGAACACTTTAAAGATGTATTGTGCAGCAGATTTGCCTGATGCAGTACATCGTTTGATTTCTTCACTACTGCTTTCATAATTGTTGATGGCTGATGTGAGCAAAATGAAGTCTTGGATAACTTCAATCTTTTCTCCATTTATCTTGATGTTGCTTATTGGTCCAGTGATGAGAATTTTTGTTTTCTTTACATTGAGATGTACCCGATACAGAAGGCTGTGGTCTTTGATCTTCATCAGTAAGTATTCCTCTTCCCTTTCAGGAAGCAAGGTTATATCGTCTGCATATTGCAGGTCATTAATGAATCTTCCTCCAATCCTGATGTCACATTCTTTTTCATATTATCTAGCCTCTCAGATTATTTGCACAGCATACTGAACAAGTATGGTGAAAGAATAAAATCCTGGCACACACCTTTCCTAATTTTAAACCATTTGGTGTCCCCTTATTCTGTTTGAACAATTGCCTTTTGGTCTGTGTACAGGTTCCTAATGAGCACTCATTCATAGCAATGTTGTCCAAAGCTTGTCATGATCCACACAATCGAAAGTCTTGCATAGTCACTAAAACAAAGGTAAGCATCTTTCTGGTATTCTCTGCTTTCAGCCAAGATCCATCTGCTGTCAGCAGTGATACCCCTCATACTATGTTCCCATCTGAATCTGGCTTGAACCTTTACCAGCTCTCTGTCAATGTATTGCTACAGAATTTAAAAAATTATCTTTTGCAAACTTTTATTTGCATGAAATATTAATGATATTGGCTGATGATTTCTGAATTCCTCTGGATCACCTCTCTTTGGAATGAGCACAAATATGCACCTCTTTCAATCTGTTGGCCAGCTAGCTGTCTTCCAAATTTCTTGGCATAGAAGAGTGAATGCCTCCAGAGCTGCCTTAGTTTGCTGAAAGATTTCATTTTGTATTCCATCAATTCCTGGATTCTTTTTCTTTGCCAATGCCTTCAATGCACATTGGACTTCTTTCTTCAGTATCATTGGCTCTTGATTTATCTGCTAACTCTAGAAATGGTTAATCATTGACCATTCTTTTTGGTACAGTGACTCTGTGTATTCCTTCCATCATTTGTGATGCTTTCTTCACATTCAATATTTTGTCCAGAGAATCCTTCAATATTATAAGTTGAGTCTTGATTGTTTTCTTCAGTTCCCTCAGCTTGAGAAATGCTGAGCATGGTCTTCCCTTTTAGTTTTCTAATGCCAGTCTTTGCACATTTCATTATAATATTTGACTTTGTCTTCTCAAGCTGCTTTTTGACATTTTGTGTTCATGTCTTCTATCTCCTCATTTCTTCAATTTGTTTTAGCATGTCTACACTGGAGAACAAGTTTTAGAGTCTCTCCTGCCATCCATTTTGGTCTTTTCTTTTCTCTTGTCTTCATAATGACTTTTTGCTCTTTTCCTGCATTATGATGTTGATGTCATCCCACAACTCTTCTTGTCTTCAGTCATTAGTGTCTAATGCTTCAAACCTGTTCTTGAGATGATCTCTAAACTCAGGTGGAATGTGTTCAAGGTCATATTTTGGCTCTCATGGACTTGTTTTAATTTTCTTCAGCTTCAGCCTGAACTTGCACATGAGCAATTGATGGTCTGTGCCCCTGGTCTTGTTTTGGCTGATGATATGGAGCTTTTCTACCATCTCTGTCACAGATGTAGTTAATTTGATTTCTGTGTATTTCATTTGGTGAGGTCCATGTGTTTAGTCATCTTTTATATTGTTTTTAAAGGTATTTGCAATGAAGAAGTCATTGGTCTTGCAAAATTCTATCATGCAATCTCCAGCATCATTTCTATCACAAGGCCATATTTTCCAACTACTGATCCTTCCTCTTTGTTTTCAACCTTTGCATTCCAATCACCAGTGATTATCAACATATCTTGAGTCCATGTTTGATTAATTTCAGACTGACGAAGTTGATAAAATTCTTCAGTTGCATCATCACTGGTTTTAATGTTTGGTGATTAAATTTCAATAATAGTTGTATTAACTAGTTGTTGTTGTTGTTAAGTGCCATTGAGTCAGTTCTGGCCCATAGTGACCCTATATAGGGTTTCTAAGGAGCAACTGGTGAGTTTGAACCACCAACCTTGTGGTTCAAACTGATCTTGTGGTCCAGTGCTTTATTCCACAGTGCCACACCAGGACTACTGCATTAACTGGAAGGCATATGGATATTATCCTATCACAGACAGTGTTGTACTTCAAGATAGATCTTGAAATGTTCTTTTTGATGATGATAGCAACATCCTTCCTCTTCAATTTGTCGTTCCTGGCATACTAAACCATATTAATGTCAGATTCAAAATGGCCAGTACTAGTCCATTTCAGCCTTGGATACTGGTGTTTATGTGTTCCATTTCATTTTTGACAATTTCTAATTTACATAGATTCATACTTCATACATTCATATTCCAATTGTTAATAGATATTTGCAGCTGTTTCTCCTTATTGTGAGTTGTGCCCCATCCGGAAATGACTTCATTTGTGTCATCACTAGTCAACTCTACTTTGAGGTGGCAGCTCTTCCCCAGTCGTATTCCAACCTGAGGGGCTCATTTTCTAACACTACATCTGGCACTATTATGGTACTCTTCTTCATGTTTGAATATTGAATATTCTGGTGCAGACACTGTTTCACTGTTATTCATAAGGTTACAGTGACTAAATATTTAGAAGTAACCCACCTCTCCTTCATCCTATTCTGTCTCAGGCTGGAAGATTAGCTGAAACCTGTCCACCATGAGTGACCCTGCTAGTATTTAAAATATTGGTGCATAGCTTCCAGAATTACAGCAACATGCAAGCCTCCATAGTATAAGAAACTGAAACTAATAGACAAGTGGTGGACCATACACTGAGAGTTGACTAAACAGAAGTTGAACTGATCAAAAACAGTGATGTCAAAAGGCAGGAAGTCCTGATATGTTACAGAACAATGGTCGTCAGAGTAGAATATCTATGAAAAGAAAGGGTAAGAAATTATCATTAGAAAGGGGGGTACTGATTTCTGATGGTGTGATATTATATAAGGACAAAGCTAGGGGCTTCATCTAAGAGTAGATGGTGAAGATCAAAGGAAGGAAACTTCATTGAGATGATCATATTAAGGTTTTGAGGGACTGCATTATAAGGAGCTCTGGTAGTGTAGTGGTTACAAATCGGGCTGCAACCTTAAGGTCAGCAGTTCGAAACTATCAGTTGTTCCATGGGAGAAAGATGAGGATTTCTGCTCCTGTAAAAATGTACAGCCTTGGAAACCCTGTCCATACAGGGTCACTATGAGTCAGAACCGACATCATGGCACATCATGACAATGATTGCAGGGCATCCACAAAAACCTTGAACTCACCTATTGTGACAAGAGTGTAAATGAAGAGAAAGTTCCAAATCAGGAGCTTCCAAACTTAGAAAACCAGTTTTCGTTGAGTGCAATAAGATGAAGGTTAACTCTGCTTGACAGGACCTACTAGGGGATGAATGAAGCAAACACAGGCATAGGACATGATGGATTTATTCTAGACAAAGCTTCTGGATGGAACATAGGCTCCTACTTACCATAATTCTTCCCTGGCCTGGAAGATGGTCTGGAAAATGTTTTAGCATCTATGAGGGTAAGTAAAAAAATATTCTATTAGGGTTCCAGTTCATAGATGTATGGGTTTATTCCAAAGAAAACATATTCAAATATGTCTCTGTGATCAGTGGTTGGTCTCAGAGAAGTTTTTTCAATAATATACTCCTTTTAGTCTCATTAGGATGACTTCAAAAAAAAAAAAAAAAAAAAAAAAGGCTATGAAGATCTGCTTGTTCAGTTAAATTCAACATAGAGAAGTCAGTTGAGAAGGCTAAGAATGTTGGTTTTTCTGTTGTTGTAGCTGTTGTTTTGGACCCCAAGGGGAAATTTTGATAGATTGCCTTGATGGACACATGATGATCACAGGGACTTATTATGAAGAAAATATAAAAATGAATTGGTGAGAAGAAGTAGCACTGAGGAATTGTTTTCCATCATAACAATGCGCCTGTTCATTCTTAGAAGGTAGCAAAGGGTGCCCTATTAGAAGTTCACTGGGAAACCTTACCTCATCCACCCTACAATACTGATCGTGTCCTTTCAGAATTCTTTTTGTTCCCCAAACTCAAAGAACACATAAAGGGAGAAGTTTGAGCCCCTTGAGGCTGTCAAAACTGCCATTTTGTAATGGTATCAAAGAGTTCAGCATTCTTCAGGGAAGAGTTATAGAGATGAAAATGGAAATACTGCCATTACAAGAATACAGAACTAGATGGAAGATATGTGAAGAAACAGCAGTTTTGCATGTTCATATTTTTGTTTAATAAAGGTTTCCATCATTTTGTAGCAATTCATTTTGACCTACGTTTATTCAGAAGCTGCTAGTAAAGACAAGTATGGCAAGAGATGGAAGCAGGGAGGATGTGAAGATCAAAGAGAAGAATTTCTTCCAGGAGGTAAGTTCCAGGCAGGGAGTTGGTAGATCTGAGTATGAGAGGCTGATCAGCATGACTCATTTATTATAGAGAATAGAACCTCAAGCAATTCCCTTTCCTCCTCTAGGTAGCCTTTACTGACCCAAGTGGATGGAATCAGAAGCTGTTCCTACAGTAATGGAGTTATTTCAGCATCTGTATCCTCTATGGTGATTGCTTAATAAATTACATCTTTCTCTTAGTAGATTTGATGCCCCATGCAGGCAGAAATCAGGACTGTCTGGTTACCATTTCATATGCAGTACCCACCATAATGCCTGGACCTTAGTGAGGGCTTCATATACATTAGTGGGAAAAATACATGTGCTTTATGAACTATAAAGAATTGTATGATATTGATGAGAGGTTGGGTAGCATGGGGGGTGTGGAGAGACTGAAGACCCTCTGTGTACATTTTCCCTTTGGAGGGCCTTTACTTTAGAAACCTCTCATCCAAAAAACAGCTGGAATGGCAAAAAAAAACTTGCTCTGAGATCCTAATATCAGTTCCAGATGTTTTCAGTCATGTAAGTTTGTACTTCACCCTGTAAAACATATTTCCCTAGTCCCCCTGCCTCCCTCCATGCTAGATGAGGGAGTTGGGCCCAGTGTCCAATGACATCACCACCCTTGAGCTGGTCCAGAGCAGGCAGACGGCAGGCGGGTGAGGGCCCCTCCACTTCTCAGACAAAGAGTATGGCTCAGGCATGGCCCACACTGCTTGAAGAGCTGTGAGTAATGTCCACAAGATTTCATAAACAGCTCCAATGTAATTGCTGCACCACAGCTGCAGGCCTGCCATCATGCTCTGGGCCAGTTAGAGGAAGAGAGGCCCTACTGTGTCTTGCCTTGAGCATTTCCCCTATAAATTCATTACCACAACAGCCCCTTTACTAGAGGAGATAATCAGTCTAAGGAAAAAGATAGGATGTTTGTGTGTGGGCGTTTGGGATATGTGTATTTGTAGAGCATAGATCATTGTTGTTGTTAAGTACCATCAAGTTGGTTCTGACTCATAGCAACCCTATATAGGGTTTCCAAAGAGTGACTGGTGGATTTGAACCACCACCTTGCAGTTCAAACCAACCTTGCAGTCCAATACTTACTGTACAGTGCCATATCAGAGCTTACTTAAAATATAGAGAGGAGATGGTATATGATATGGCTATGGATGCTTGAAGATGGCTTCTGACATGTTTCTTAAATCAGATCACAGTGCAGGTGAGAAAGTTAGGCAGCTCCTGTCTGAGCCAAGTTGAAGAGGCAGAATAAGAAAGGGAGCTAGACAGAATGTGACATGGAATGAAAAAGACAAAGGAAGATACAGAAAGAAATCAAGAAAAAAATCACACACAGAAAGAAAAGGGATGCATAAGACAGAAAGGAAGAGTCAGAAAAGGATAGAGAAAATGAAAAGCAGAAACAAGAGTTGAGGGTTGGCAGGAGGAACACCTAGTACTGACCCGCTGGGGAGAGACCCATCAGGTTCCAAGATGTCAAGACAGAAATGGGCATTGACTGGCTCCAAATGTTACTGCCTTTCGTGAGAGTGTGTAGGAAGGGTACAAGGGGCCTGTTGCCTCTGTGGGAGTTTACAGAGTCAGCAGGCCTTCCAGCCCTGAGCCAAACTGGCTGAAGCCAGGAAATCTATGGTGAATGAGATAAAACTTCTACTTAATTTTATTTTTCATTAGCAGGAGATGACCCAAGAAAGAGTTGGGGAGTGTGGTGGAAAGATCAGTAGACTCGGAAACAGGTGGTCATGACATTGGGTGAACTATTTTATCTTCTTATTCTTAGTCTTCTGATTTTTACAATGGAGAAGTTGGACTCAATGCCTAATACTTCTACTCTGAACTTTTGGGATTCCCAGATGACAGCATGTATGAAAGCAGGCACATAAACAATATGTCTGAAGAGCCAAAGTGACTACAAGGTTAGAGCCCTCTAGTCGCCATTTGCGTGACCTGATATTTCATCCTCCCCTACCAACACTGATGCCTTGTTGTTAGTTCCTGTCAAGTCAATCCCATCTCATGGTGACCCCCTCCCTGTATTACAGAGTAGAACTGTTTTGTAGAATTTCTTTGACTGCAATCTTTACAGTAGCAGACCTCCAGGCTTATTCTTCCATGGTGTTGTTGGGTGTGTTTGAACTGCCAACCTTTAGGTTAGCAGTTAAGCACAAACCACTTGTGTCACTTAGGAACCTTCACAGATACCCAAAATTCTCTTATTCCCACTTACCCCTCAGTTTATGCTCATCCAAAGTAAACCACACCAGAGGTTGAGTGAAAAAATCTCTGGATTCAGTAGGGAGGATAAATAAAGGTCTAGCCTTGGCCAGTGAACAGCTCACCAAGTGTGTGATAGTTGAACAAGTCCTTCCTCTCTGCCTGAGTCTTTTTCTCCATAGGTCAAATAGGAGATTTAGGTTCATTAAATCTGCTTGGGATTCAGTACCCCCTTATGCCTGCCCCCTTGTGTCTACCCCTCCTCAAGGGCCGAAACCCATGCCAATTACTCAGATGAGGCCACAGGGAAAAAAACAAATGTCTGTTTTTAATGTTGATGACAGATTAGCGTGCAGGGAATTCATCCACCCCTAAAACATGCCCCGTTTCTTCTCAAAACAAGGAACAGGAGGCTACTTATGCTTGGCTTTCCCATCAGAGTTCCAGAACGGACAGACCAGTGGCTTCTATGAAGGAAACAAAGAGGGTGGGTGCCAAACCCAAAGTGGGAGGGGGGCGGTTGTGGGAGACAGGGAGGGAGGAGACAGCACTTCAACAGTTAGTTCAAAACGGTGTTAAACAGATGGGGTCATAAAGTGTGTGCGTATGTGTGTGTGACAGAGAAAGAGACAGAGACACAGAGAGAAGGCATGTATGTCTCTGTACACAGGCACATGAATAAATAAATGACTACAGCATTGGACTTGCTGCAGGCAAAAATCTAGAGTGATCAAAGGAGAAAGCCCACATTTCCCTATTCTGGCCTCACCTGACTGAATGTGTGAGTAATCCTAATTCTATTCCAAATAAGTCTTAAAGCTTATTTTGTTGTTTTGTTTCTAATATTTACTTTTCCCTTTCTTATTTCTTTTTTTAATTTCATGGAAATGGGAGCAAAATAACTAAAAGTTAATACCTCCTATGTAACCGTGTGTAGGGTCGCTATGAGTCGGAACCGACTCCACGGCACATAACAACAACAAATGTACCAAAACTGTGCTACATTTTATCTTTAAAACAGCTTGTGAAATAAGTGTGTGCTTGTTTTTTTTTTTTTTTTTTTTTTTTCTGCTACACAGTTAAGGAAATTGAGACCTAGACAAGATGTTGACTGACCCTAGATGTCTCAGTGACTCCAGCTTTCCAAAACCCAAACTCCTTCATTAGGTTTATATCCTCCAAGATAAAACTCAACTAAGTAAGCTGGAAGTTTCAACTTGCACTGAGTTGACTTTTCAGAGAGCTGAGAAGTAGTACAGATGGCATGGAAGCAGATGAATAGGATTAATCCTTTAGAGATCCACCAACCGTCATCTAAAGCACTCAATGATGATGAGACATTTTAGAAGACCTGCACATAGCATTATGTATGCACTTGTACTATGTCATCTCTACTTCATTTGATCAAGGAATTAATATGAAATTTGAAAATTTGAGCCATGTACATGGCTAAACTCATATCACTCAACTGAACCAACACAGAATATCTTATGTATATCAAGTACTATGCAAACATAAAAAATTCATCTGGGAAGCTCACAATCCATAAAAAGATAATTACCAGTCTAAGAATTCATGAATGGAATGCTGGGAAGAAAAAAGTCAGCTCTCTTGAAAAAAGGTGAATAGAACTTGTAAAGATGCAACAAGACACGTCACTGGCTTCAACCTTCTAACTGACTACAGAAAGAAGAGTGGGCCATATCTGTGCTGGCTAACATCAGAAAAGGAAAATAAGAATTAAGTTTTAATTCAATCAAAAAGAGAACTGTTGGAGCAAAGCACTAGAGAGTTAAGAGGAAGAATCTTGGATTTCCAATTCTGCACAAAATGAAATAATAGGGACCAAATGTATTCGCCCTCCCACCTAGAATAGTGAATAATAGTAATAATAATAAAATCAGACAAATTATATAAGGCAAGTTTTTAAGACACTGGAAATAGCAGCAACAACAACAAAAACGGAAATCCTAAGAAACAAAAAACAGAGATCCAGAGATACGTGAAATAAATTAGATGAACATTATAATTGCTCCGGAGTCCTGGTGTGGCTCTCTGGGTTAATGTGCCAGACTGCAAAGCCATTTGAATTGCAAGGCCAGTGGTTCAAATTTACCAGCTGCTCCTCGGAATCGACTCAACAACACTTAACAACAACAACAACAATTGTTCTACCATTATGCTTTTACAGTTTTCAGGATACAATGCAGGGAGTCCCGACTCACTTGTGATCCTGTGTAGGGTTTCTGAGCAGTGGCTGGTTCGTTTGAACTGCCGACACTGTAGTTCACAGTCCAGTGCTTACTCTACAGTACCACACCAGGAGTCTGTAGAGGCCTGGGATATATTAACAGAACCCAAACTGAACTAAAACGGAAAACATACTCTGTGGTCCCATTTTTATAAAACTCTATAAAATGCCCATGTCTGTTAATCTATTGAGACAATGGGTCAGTGGTTGTAGGATCAATGGACAAAGGGACAGGAGGAAACTTTTGGTGGTGATGGATATATTTAGTCTTTTAAAGACTTCATAGGTGTACACAGATTTCAAAATGTATCAAGTTTTACCTTAAACATAAGTACAGCTTATGTAAGAAAGAATCACCTACCCCAGAACTAGGCAAATGGTGGTGGTGGTTATGTGCCGTGAAGTCAGTTCTGACTCATAGAGACCCTGTACAGGGTTTCCAAGGCTGTAAATGTTTATAGGAGCAGGAAGCCTCATCTTTCTCCTGCGGAACGGCTGGTAGTTTCAAACTGCTGATCCTGAGATTAGCAGCCCAATTCGTAACCACTATGCTACCAGAGCTCTTTAGAGCTGGGCAAAGAGCTATCACTAATTATCTGTTCTCTCCATACTATAAGCACTGGACTGCAAATAACAATGTCAGTGGTTCGAGCCCTGCAGCCACTTGGTAAGAAAAAAATAAGGCTTTTTGCTCCCACAAAGATTTTAAAAGATCTTGCAAACCCCATTCAGGGTCATTATGAGTTGGAACTGACTGGAAGGCCCTTAACAACAGCAACAACAACACTTTTCAGCTCAAAATAATAAGAAAAAGCTACAAACATTAATTAATGATAGAAATATGAAATGTAAGAAATATTAATCTGGGAAAATTGGAAGTTGTCAAAAATGAAATAAAGACCAATATCCTAGGCATTAGTGAGCTAAAATGGACTGGTATTGGCCATTTTGATTCAGACAATCATATGGTTTACTATGCCAGGAACCACAAATTCAAAAGGAATAGTGTCACATTCATCATCAAAAAGAATATTTCAAGATCTATCTTGAAGTACAATGCTGTCTGTGATAGGATAATAACCCTATGTCTACAAGGAAGACCAAGGAAGACCAATTAATACCACTACTATTCAAGTTTACTCACCAACCACCAAAACCAGAGATGATGAAACTGAAGGATTCTGTCTACCTCTTCAGTCAGAAATTGATCAAATATGCAATCAAGATGCATTGATTATTACTGGTGATTGAAATGCAAAAGTTAGAAACAAACAGGAGGGATCAGTAGTTGGAAAATATGGCCTTTGTGCTAGAAATGGTGCTGGAGATCACATGACAGAATTATGCAAGACCAGCAACTTATTCATTGCAAATACCTTTTTAAACAGCATAAAAGGAGACTGACTATACACATGAACCTTAGCAGATAAAATACACAGGATTCAAATTGACTACATTTGTGGGAAGAGATGGTCGAGAAGCTCAGTATTATCTGCCAAAACTAGGCCAGAGACTAAGTGTGGAACAGTGCATTAAACACGTTCATATGAATACATCCCACCTGAATTTAGAGACTATGTCAAGAAGAGATTTGATGCATTAGACACTAATGAATAAAATCCAGATAAGTCATAGGATAACTTCAAGAGCACCATTCAGGAAGAAACCAAAAGGTTATTTAAAAGACAGTAAAGAACGAAAAGATGAAAATCAATGACAGAAGAGACTGTGAAACTTACTTGTGAGTATAGAGAAGCTAAAGAGAATGGAAGACATGAAGAAGTAAAAGCGCTGAACAGAAAATTTCAAAGGGCAACTCGAGAAGACAAAGTCAAGCATTATAATGAAATGTGCAGAGACCTGGATTATAAAAACTAAAAGGAAAGAACATGTTAAGAATTTCTGAAGTTGAAAGAACAGAAGAAAAAATTTGAGTCTTGACTTGAAATATTGAAGGACTCAATGGGAAAAATATTGGATGATGCAGAAAGTATCAAAAGAAAACGGAAGGAATATACAGAGTCACTGAATCAAAAAGAAACCGTCAATCATCAACCATTTCAAGAGATAGCACATAATCAAGAACCAATGGTACTGACAAAAAAAGTCCACTAAAGGCATTGGCAAAAACCAAGGCTCCAGGAATGATGAAATATAAATTGAAATCTTTTGACAAACTGATGCAGCACTGACGGTGCTCACTCATCTATGCCAAGAAATTTAGAAGACAAAAAAAAAAAAAAAAGAAAAGAAATTTAGAAGACAGCTTCTTGGCCAGCCGATGGGGACTAATCCATACCTGTGCCCATTGCAAAGAAAAGTGACCCAATAGAATGTGGACATCATCAGACAATATCATTAATATCACATGCAAATAAAATTTTGCTGAAGATAATTCAAAAACAGTTGTAACAGTACATTGACAGAAATTCAAGGCAGATTCAGAAGAGGATGTGGAAGTCAGATGGATCTTGGTTGAAAGCAGAGAACAACAGAAAGCTGTTTACTTCTGCTTTATTGACACAAGTATTAACTACTTGTGATATACAGATGATACAATTTTGATTGCTGGAAGAAAGAGGACTTAAAATACTTACTGATGAAGATCAAAGACTGCAGCTTTCAGTACAGATTGCACCTCAATATAAAGAAAAGAGAAATCCTCACAACTGGAGCAATAAATAACATCATGACAAACAGAGAAAAGATTGACATAATCAAAGATTTAATTTTACTTAGATCCATAATCGACACTCATGGAAGTAGCAGTGAAGGAAGTAAACTACAATGACATTAGGTTAATCTTCTGCAGAAGACCTCTTACAGTGTTACAGAGCCAAGGTATCAATTTGAGAAGTAAGGTGTGCCTGACCAAAACCATTGTATTTTCAATACACCACATATGCATGCAAAAATTAGACAACGAATAAGGAAGAGAGGACAAGAATCAATATATTTGAATTATGATTTTGTAGCTCTGGTAGCGTAGTGGTTACAAATCGGGCTGCGAACCGCAAGGTCCGCAGTTCGAAACTAGCAGCTGTTCCGCGGGAGAAAGATGAGGCGATCTGCTCCCGTAAAGATTTACAGCCTCCGAAACCCTGTTCAGGGTCGCTATGGGTCGAAACCGACTCGACGGCACTTAACAGCAACAACAACAACAAAAGTACCATGGAGTGCCACAAGAACAAGCGTATCTGTTTTGGAAGAAGTGCAGCCAGAATTCTCGTTGGAAGCCAGAGTAGCAAGACATCGTCTCTCACACTTCAGACATATATCAGAAGGGAACCAATCACTGGAGAACCAATTGTGCTTGATAAAATGGAGGGTCAATGACAAAGAGGAAGACTCCCAATAAGATAGATTGAGCAGCAATGGGCTCAAACAAAACAACAATTATGAGGATTGCACAAAATCAGGAAGTGCTTCATTCTGTTGTGCACAGTGTTGCTATGAGTCAGAACTGACTCAACGGAACCTAACAACAACATTTATCTATAATACAGGGGGACATCAAAAAGTTTGTGGAAATATTCCATTATCTTTTCATTCCATTCTTCCATGAATTCCTTGAAACCCCACAGAACACATCAAAGGGGCCCTGATAGCATACTGGGATATGACTTGGGCAGCTAATTGTAAGATAAGAAGTTTGGAAATACCAGCAGCTTCACAGAAGAAAGATGAAGCTTTCTGTTTCCATAAATATTTACAGCCTCAGAAACCCTATACAGCGTCACTTAAGTCGGATCCAACTCAACAGCACACAAACACCACTATCAGCAGTATACAACAGGTCAGTGGTTTAAACCCACCAGAGGTTATGTGGGAGAAAGACTGTGGTGTGTCCTATAAAGATTTCAGCCTAGTGAGCCTGATGGGGGCAGTTCTAGTCTGTCCTTTGGGGTCACTGTAAATCAGAATAGACTCTAAGAGCACATGACACGGTAGGTGTTTCCATCTATTAGGTCACTTAATCTTACAACAATTATATGAGTTAATAATTTTCCCTGTGTTTCCCTCACTTCCAAAAACTAGGCAAATGAGGCTCAGAGTAAGAGTTACTCTCTCAAGCTCACAAAATCAGTACACAAGGGAACCCAGGGGTGTCCAACTCCAAAGGCCCTACACTTTCCATTGTACTATGCTGCCTCAAAGGAGCCCTGGTGGTGCTATAGGATAAGCACTGGACTACAAACCACAAGGTCGGTGGTTCAAGCTCATCAGCCACTCTGCAGGAGAAAACGGAAGCTTTCTATTTCCATTAAAATGCAATACCTCGGAAGTCCTACACAGGGTTGGTATGGGTTGGAATCAACTCGATGGCAGTAGGTAGGGGTAATGCTGCCTCCAGAAACAACACTTTGCTTCCTCCAAGAGATTGTCCACGTTTAGAAAGAAATGATCTTTCCATTCCTGGAGGTATGTAAGTGAAGTCCTTTTTAAATGTACTGCAATGTTAAAGGGGAAGTAAAATTCCTGGTGTGGTGCTGTGGGATGAAGCAATGGACTGCATGGTTGGTTTGAACCACAAGGTCGGCAGTTGAAACTCACCACCTGCTCCTTGGAAACCCTGTACAGGGTTGCTAGGAATCAGAACCGACTCAAAGGCACTTAACAACAACAAGAACAAGACTAGGTGAACCTAGGATCTTTGCAGCCCTGAAATTTTCTCTTGACATTTGAAGAAATACCTCAAGACAATGAATGGAATATGCCAAAGCAAAGATAGAAACAATGAGTGCCCTCAGCTGAAAAGAGGGGTGCTGAAAGGGTCAAGAAGTCTTCTTGAAAGCAGCAGCCCTTGAGCTCTGACTTAGAAGCTGAAGGGTTTATAAGAATGAGCACTGTGCTGAAAGTAAGATAGACCTGTTTGGAAAGCCTGGTTCTACTTGGTACTGTTTGTGGAATTTGAGGAAAATCATATACCTCTCTAAGGAGCTCTGGTAGCGTAGTGGTTACGAGTCGGGCTGCCAACCTTAAGGTCAGCAGTTTGAAACTACCAGTGGTTCCGCGGGAGAAAGATGAGGCTTTCTGCTCATTTACAGCTTCGGGAACCCTGTGCAGGTGCACTATGAGTCGGAACCAACTCCACAGTACTTAAGAACAATATACCTCTCTGGGCTTCAGCTTTATCTGTAAAAAGGGTTGACGATCATTCTTACATTATTGTTTTTTTAATTCTGACGAGAATGACATGCTCTAGAGGTGTGAAACATTAAAGAGGAACCAGTTTCTATAAAGTCAGTCCTGACTTATGGCAAATCAATGTGTGTCAGAGTAGAACCGTGCTTTTGGAAGTAGATCACCAGCTCTTTCTTTTAGGAAACATCTGGTGGACATGAACTTCAAGTCTTTTGATTAGAAGCAGAGACCACTATGCATTTGCTCCTTCTAGTGCCTCATTCGGTCTTCTTTCCCCTTAGTATCTGTGCTCTAAGAAGCCTTGTCATTATAAAACAGCCTCTACAAAGATAAAGGGGTGCACACACACACACGCTACACACTCAAATGTTCACACATACCATCAGGTCTCACCCAATTAGAAATAAAAGTTTATACAAATGAACACAAGCATACATATACTGATACACAGGTAAACTTGTGCATACCTATTTACATACTCAGACACAGTCTTGCACAAGCACACATGCACACACACAGAGAGTCAAAAGATGGAAAGAACTAACAAAGTTCTAAAGGATGGGGCAAAGCAAGCTGCCCAGTTCATTCTCCATGACCAGCCTCTCATTGAAAGTAATGCCTACTCCAGCCTGTCCAGCCCTCTCTCCAGTCAGTTCCAGGCAGTGAGCCACATTAACTCCAGTGCACCAACTTGACTTCTCCTGTTGTCTTGCATCTTGGACCCTTTGTTCTCTGTTCTATTTCACATTTGCAAGTTCAGTGACCTCGTTTTTCTTAATTCAGAGCTAAGCAAAATTATCCTGGAGGAAACCGTGAAGGGAAATAGAGGAAAGGGTAAAGAGAGAAGGAAGCAATAAAGGTCATTTTATTCATTCATCCAACAAACATTTGAATGCTAGGGATTAGAATCGGTGTTGTTGTTGTTAAGTGCTGTGGAGTTGGCTCTGACTCACAGCGACCCTGTATAGGGTTTCCAAGGAACAGCTGGTGAACTTGAACTGCCGACCTTGCAGTCCAGCTCATTAGCCCACAGTGCCACATCAGGACTCCAGGGATTATAATAGACATTGGAAATTCAACCATGATTAAGACAGATGCGTCATCTTTGTTCTTTGAGTATACAGTTCAGTGGCAGATACATGCCAATAAGCAACCAAGGAATTATACTTCTTTAATTCTTTCTGTAATTCAGTATTAGTTCATTAATTTATAAAAATTAGATTACAATGAGCTTGAGGGGACATCATGGGCTAGATAATCTTGAGTTAGTCACATTCCTAAAAGTGTGGAATGAGTACCCACTGAAACTCATAGTCACTGAGTAGATTCCAACTCCTAGGGACCACACAGGGCAGAGTAGAACTGATCCTTAGGGTTACAGAGTTGACAGTCTTTCTTCCTTGAATTTCGTCCTCGGAGCAGCTAGTGGGTTTGAATAGCTGACCTTGTGGTTAACAGCCCGATACTTAACCTACCATACCACCAGAGCTCCTTAGAATGAGTACAGTTTAGATTATTGTGACCTTTTAGTTCAGTGCCTGGCACAGTGAGTAGATGCCCAATTGATGTTTTCTAGTTGGGAAAATGCAATGACTGAATGGAGATCTAACAGGGAAAAGATATGTGAAAAGATTGTGATTTTATCTTCAAACGCAGTGCAGATCACAGTGAATGCTCAGCTTCTTGGCAGAGGGATTTAGAAGAATTCAGCAACAGCATTCTGAATTTCAATCACATCATCCCTCTTAAGAACCACCATTCTCACCTTCTCCTGCATACCTGAATCATTTCCAATTTTAAGTTCTCTAACACCAGTTAATGAAGATATTCCAGTACATCTCAATGCAAAAGACTCTTACTTGCTTTAAGTCCCTTATCTCAGTTCCAGAGATAATACACCAAAGACTTCAAACATGAGACCTATAGGCCTTCCCAAGTATAGAAACATCAAATCCTCTTCAGAATCAATTAATCCTTTGATGTGTGACTTTGAAAGTCCAACTCAGAGTATCAGGCATTCTCTCCAACTGCAACATGCGAACTTTCCTTGCTCAGAATCACACAAAAAATGCACACAGGGATTGGCACCAGGTGATAATCACTAAACAATGAAACCTTTCAATGCTTTCCCAAGGCAGATGACACCAAGTCTCAAAAGGCATTGGCAAATCCCAGTTTCCCTCCTCTATCACTCTATCTTAACAAAATCCGAAGTCATGGACTTCCTACCTACCTGTGTAGAGGTCAGTATCTGTGTACTCATCCACTTTCTTGTGCTGCAGAATATAGTCAGAAACCTTGGTCCCAATAGCTGGCTGAACATCCACCCACTCCAAGGAAACCACATTGCTGGAGGGCTCCACTGTTGGGGACAGTCGCAGCCTACGAGGGTGACAAAGAAGGTTGCTAGTTTGCCAGAGAGCATCACAAAGGCCCTAAAAGGGTCTCCATGCTTGAAGATAAAATCACAAGCTTTAGACTGAGTTCAAATCCTGATTTCATCCACCACTAACTCCTTGTTTGACCTTAGGACAGTTACTTTACCTCTTACAGTCCCCATTTCCTCATCCATAAAATGGGAAAAATAAAAACAACCTTTTAGAATTGATGTAGAATTCAGTTAAATAAGCAATTCACGCAGTATGTGCTTACTGAAAGTTGATTAGCTCTCTAGTTATTAAAACTATACCTTTATTTGATGCTTCACTTTCAGTTAAATTGACAGTGCCTTCAAATAATAGCTTTTGATCTCTTTGCCATTCTCTTCAATCTCCCAATATAACAGTCAACTGTTTAATATTCTTAGATCAACACTCCCTCAAAGAGGGTGGAAATATTGGGGTGAATCTTCTAAATCAAGAAATGACAGAATGATTGAATGGTAAACTGGAATACTCTAGAGATAATGAAATAGAATCCCCTCATTTCACAGATGGAGAAAGCAAGACCCAGGAAAGGGAAATGCTTTGCACAAGGTCACATAGCTAAGGCCAGAACTGTGTGTTGTTTACTTTACTTATGCCCAGCCCAGATCTTTCTTTCGTTCCTCTATATCATGCTATAGCTCAAGGACTAGCTTATAAAATAAGTCTTGTCACTTCACAGAGGTGTATGATGTGACTAATTTTCCTGACGACCTATCTGATATTCCTCTATCATTCTCCCTCTTAATCACATTCCTCCAAATGAAACAGTTTTCCTTTACTTCCTCAAATGGTGATTTTTCCCATGTCTGGCCTTTTATATATACTGTTCGTTCCTTTTCTTGGAAAGTTATTTTCTCACCACACGTTGTTTGGCAAACTCCTACAGCAATTCAGGTTTCATCAAAGAGTCTTCGCTGATGATTTCTCTTCACTTCCAACCAAAGTATCCCCCCATTATTCTATTAGCACATCTGTGTTCTTCTTTCATGCTTCTCTTATGTAAATTTGTAAACTCTGTTTTCCTCTTTTGCCTGTACCATCTTGTTTTCCCAACTAAATTCCAGCTCCCTAGGTGCGTGGACCGCATTGTATTTGCTTACTGATGTATCTCTATTACCTCTCACATAGAAGGTGTTCAAAAGTAGATTTTTTTGAGTTAATGAATAAATTGAAGTTGCTTCAGACAGGCATTACACCTTCTTTCTCTCCATATCTCCAGTGGCTAGCATAAGAACTGACCACACTGTAATCATCACTCAATGAATCTTTGTTAAATGGATGAGGGAAGGAAATAATGATGGAGTAAGTAGGAGGATTCAAGGAGTACACTGCTAGCTACATCAGTGACTGCCCCTGAGACACATTTCTTTTCTGCCCCTCTTCTGCCAAAAAGGAGATAGGCCCAGTAACTTCAGGGATCTGGTTAGGTACCCTGGGAATAGAAGTTTCATCTTGTAGGCCAAAGGTAGGAATGCATGAAAAGGTATGGCCAGAGGAGGAAGGACCATACATACGTACACCGGCTGTGGGAGGGGGCTGCAGTTGGGGAGCCCACTGGCATCAAAAGCATTGAGGTCACACCTGCACCAGTCATCGATCACGTCCCCTTTCCCTGAGCACCAGTAAGAGCTCATCAGTGCACTCTTGAAGGCCTGGAATGAAGAAGGACAGAAGAGACAATGATGACAATAGCGGAGAGACTGAGAGTAAATGTGCTGGTTGTCATGTGGGTAGCTGACTAAGGCTTCAAAGCACTTTCCTACACACATGATGTCATCTCTTGGCTCAACCTCTGGTACCCAACAGCCAGTTTCTCGCATCCTTAGCCATTCTTTATTTAACAGGAAGAATGATTATTGAGATACAAACATTTATTAGAAGCCTCCACTGGGTCAGACACTCTATGTTCACTAACTTATTTTATCTTTTTAATATTACCATAGACTACATATTGCTATCATTTCCCAATTTACATATGGAACAATGGAGGCACATTAAAGATAAACAATTTGTCTGAGGTTCACAGTTAGTAAGTGACAGAGACTCCATGTTAAACACCTTACTATGCCACTCTTCATAGAAGTCACCTTCCTATTTAAAAACCAATAGAAGCTCCCACAGCCTCAGAATAATGTACAACTGCCTTGCTCTATCCCTGAACCTTGCCCTCTTTCTCATCTTTTACCACTCCTCTGTGTTTCTTTTATACTCTACCATCCATGAGGCAACTACTAACATTTCTAGCAAAAGTGCTAGAAATTTCTAGCAAAAGTTAGTTTAGCTGCTAACTGAAAGGTTGGTGGTTCAAACCCACCAGACACTCCACAGAAGCTCTACCTGTGATGGTTATAGCCAAGCCTACAGCCAAGAAAACCCTATAGGGCAGTTCTACTCTGTCACAAAGTGTTGTTATGACTTGGAATCAAGGTGACAGCACCCAACAACAGCTAAATCAGAGAACATGAACTGTTTCTGTAAATGGCCAGGTGGATAACATTTTTGGCTTCACTGCTAGGTAATCTTGGTTACTATAACCGTTATAGTATGGGGTTGAATGATAGAGTTCTCATCCTCCATGCAGAAGACAGGGGTTAGATGCCAGGTCTAAGAGGCTTGGGTGCTGCTCTGATGATGAACACATTTCAGCAGTCCACAAACTAAGACTGATAGAAGCAAAGGGATGGTGCTGCACTTGCACAAATCAGCCTGTGAAAATTCTATGGATCACAATGGATTATGGGATGGCAAAGGATCTGTTATGCACAGGATCACAGAGTCAGGACTGAGTCCACAGCAGCTAACAACAGCAAGAATCTTTGTAGCATGAAAATAACACAGGAAACACATAAATGAATGGGTGTGGCTGTACTTAAAAAAAAAAAAAAAAAAACTCAAAAACCTCAAAACTTTATTTACAAAAATAAGCAGTGGTCTAAATTTTGCCAGAAGGCATAGTTTGCTGACCCTTGCTCTGAATAATAGTCAAATTTCTATTTAACTGTAATACACCATTGTCTTTTCCTTAAAACACATTTTGTTCTCTCTGGAATATTTCCCCCTTTGCATTTTAGTTCACTTTTTTGGTTTAAACTGAAATGTTCCTTTTCCTGGGGAATTTTGTTTGTCTCTGGGGATCATGTTCCACTCTTGACACTGTAACACTAGAACACCCAAACCAACACATTTACTTGTCTGTCTCATCCAACAGATGAGAATCCCACCAAGGGCAAAGGTCACATCTTATTCACAAGAAAATTCTCAGGGGATTGGGCATCAACTTTCAATCAATGCTACTCAAATAAATGGATAGGTATTATAACACTGATCACTAATGTTTGGCAATTAAGATAAATTGGCAGTTATTCCTTCGGTTCCACTCAAGACAGATCTTAAGTTTTACCTTCTACTTTTTTTGGTTCTCTACCTCAGGCTCATATGTAGAAGTGACTTTCACTGCTAGTTCGATGCTTGCATGAATGGACTGCTTAAGTTAAATTAATGAAATTAACTGGAGTTAAATACATCATATATTCAGATTGCTCTTTCAAGCCATTGGGGGTTTAGAACATGTGTCAGCTCTCTAAAACGGAATGGAGTTTCTGATTATATTTGAATTCAAATTCTAAAGCACTTGGTCTTTTGTTGTTGTTGTTAGGTGCTAGCAACTCAGTACCAACTCACAGCAACCCTATGCACAACAGAACAAAACACTGCCCAATCCTGGGCCAACCTCACAATTGGTCTTTGGAAGTCTATAATCTACACTGGTAGCCCTAATTCCATTTTGAGTCTTGACCTAAATTCAGACACCATTAAAGTCCTTTCTGACCATTAGATCAGCAATGTGGCTCTGATAACTCCTAGGCACATCCAGAAAACAGAAGTTTTCCCTCAAGAAGAATGTCCTAATCCCAAGCAAGCCCTACAGCAATTTGTCCCGGAGAATTTGGCTCCACGTCTCCTGAATGACTGCCTAAAACTAGCAATGCATTAAGGAATCCTGATGGCATAGTGCATTACAGGTTTGGGCTGCTAACCACAAGATCTAGCAGTTTTAATCCCCCAGCCCCTCCATAGGCTTTCTGCTCCCCTAAAGATTTACAGGCTCAGAAACCAAATCCAAGGTGGCTATGTGTCAGAACAGATTCAATAGCAAATAGCAACAAGGGATCCTGGTGACATAGGACCACGTGGTCATGAGTCATACCCCAACCACCTAAGAGCCAGTTACTTGAAGCCACAGAACCAATCCTGTAACCTTTTTAATCTATAGTTGTGTACATATGATAATTATGGTCCCTACACACACCCCTGCTTGTGACAGCGATGGATTACGCTTACAACCAATCATGATCTTATGATTATTTCCTTTGTGTGAGTTAGGTAGTCAGCTGCTAGCCCCTAGCAAGGTTGGAGGTTCAAACCCACATTTAACTCTGCAGGAGAAAGGTGAAGCTATTTGCTCCCATAAACATTTACAGTTTCAGAAACCCTAGCAAGGGCCACTGTGAGTCAGAGACAATTCCATGGCAGTGGGTTTTTGGTATTTATGAAAACCATGGCTATGAGCTGGCAAGAATCCATTGCTTCTATGCTTATTTTTCCCTCATCCAGGATGATTTGTCTTCATTTTTTTCATAGTCCTATTTAATGTCTAATAAAAGAAGGGTTTCTATAAAATATGTTCACTGCTATTCATAAGGTTTTTAGTGACTAAATACTCAGAAGTAGTTTGTCTCTCTTTCTTCCTAGTCTTTCTTTGTCTGGAAGCTCATCTGAAACCTGTCCACCATGGGGTGACCCTGCTAGTATTTAAAATACCTGTGACACATTTTAATATGCTTTCAGAATCACAGCAACTCACAAGCCACCACAGTAAGACAAACTGACAAATGAGTGGTTTAAATTTAAGAAAGGCGGGTGACAGGGTTGTATTCTTTCACCACACTTGTTCAACTTATATACTGAGCAAATAATCTGAGAAGCTGGGTTATATAAATAAAAATGTGGCATCAGGATTGAAGGAAGACTCATTATCAACCTACAATATGCAGATGATACAACCTTGCTTGCTGAAAGTAAAGAGGACTTAAAATACTTACTGATGAAGATCAAAGACCACAGCCTTAGGTATAGATTGCATTTCAATGTAAAGAAAAGAAAAATCCTCACCACCAGCCCAATAGACAACATTCTTATCAATGGAGAAAAGACTGAAGTTGTCAAGGACTTCTTTTTTCTTGGATCAACTATCAACACTCACGGAAGCAGCAGTCAAGAAATCAAACAACATATTGCATTAGGCAAATCTGCTGCCCACGACCTTTTGAAAGTGTTAAAGAGCAAAGATGTCAGCTTTAGGACTAAGATGTGCCTGACCCAAGCCATGGTATTTTAAACAACCTCATATGCATGCAAAAGTTGGACAGCGAATAAGGAAATCTGTAGAAGAATTGATGCATTTGAGTTACGGTGTTGGAGGAGAATATTGAAAGTACCACAGGCTGCCAAAGGAACAAACAGATCTGTCTTGGAAGAAATGTAGTCAGAGTGTCCTTGGAGGCCACAATGGTCAAATTGGTCTCTCATAATTCAGACATATTGTCAGGAGGGACCAGTCACTGGATAAGGATACCGTGTTTGGTAAGGTGGAGGGTCAGAGAAAAAGAAGAAGACCCCCAGAGAGATGGATTGGCAAACTGGCAGCATCAATGGGCTCAAGCATGGCAACAACTGTGAGGTTGGCCCAGGACCAGGCAGTGTTTCATTCTGTTGTGCATAGTGTCACTGTGAGTTAGTACCCAACTCAATGGCACCTAACAATAACAACAACAATGAATATGTTTGAATCTAGGGACATTTTTCCTATTTCTTTTGTTGTTGTTGTTAAGTGCTATCAAGACTGTTCTGACTCATAACAACCTTATTCAGGGTTTCCAAGAAGCGGCTGATGGGCTTGAACCACAGATTTATTAGTTAGCAGCCCAGTGCTTCTCCTACAGTGCCAGACCACAAGAGATTATTGATGTCTTACTCTTTGCCAGGAAACAGGGTCTGCCTTTTGGCATTTATTTATGTATCATATGCATTTTGGGATTTATTTCTTCCTTCCTTCCTTCTTTCTGTGCTTCTTCCCTCCCCCCCCTTTCATTTTTTTTCCTTTGTGCTTTTCAAATGAACATTTCGTATTACCTAAGCTCAAGGAGTCTTGGTGTCATGCTGTGTATTAATGTGCTGGACTGCAAAGTTAGTTTGAATCACAAGGTCAGTGGTTCAAGTTCACTAGCCGCTCCTCTGAAACCCTATACAGGGTCGATATGGGTCGGAACTGACTCGGCACTTTACAACAACAAGGACAAGATCAAGGATACCTAATTTTTCATTCTGCATTGTTCAACATATTCAGGTCTGACTTGGTTGTGCCGGCCCAGCCTGTGGTCAGCTTCTTAAGCCAGCAACACGGATCTAGAAGGGGAAAATGTGAATCAAAAATGTTTTTGCTTAAGCTGCCATCACATTTCTCCAAGATCCTTTGACAAGATGGTCCCTATTATTCCTGCCTTATATCCTTACACATACTCTCTCCTAGGAAATGAAAAAATAGCCTAACATCGCTTGAGTTAAGAATGTTGTTGTTAAGTGCCATCAAGTCGATTCCGACCCACAGCAACCCTGTATAGAGTTTCCAAGGAGCAGCTGGTGACTGTGAACCACCGACCTGGCAGTTCAAATGACTTTGAAAGTCTGACACATTAGCCCACAACGCCACACCAGAACTCTGAGTTAAATATGTTGCTTTTATGTGCCGTGGAGTCGGTTCCGACTCATAGGAACACTGTACAGGGTTTCCGAGGGTATGAAACTTTACGGGAGCAGAAAGCCTCATTTTTCTCCTGCGGAACCGCTGGTAATTTGGAACTGCCATCCTTGAGGTTGGCAGCCTGATTTGTAACCACAATGCTACCAGATCTCCTGAGTTAAATATTGTTGTTGTTGAGTGCCATCAAGTCGATTCCGACCCATAACGACCCTGTATAGGGTTTCCAAGGAGCAGCTGGTGAACTTGAACCACGCACCTTGCCTTGCAGTTCAAACGGCTTTGCAGTCTGGCACATTAACTCACAACGCCACACCAGGAGTTAAATATAGTGACCCAATAATCCTGGTATGGCGCTGTGGGCTAATGCATCAGACTGCAAATTGAACTGCAAGGTCGGTGGTTCAAGCTCACCAGATGCTCCTTGGAAACCCTATACAGGGTCGCTTTGGGTCGGAATCAACTCGACCACAATTAACAGCAACAATAATTTTTATAAAAAAAGAACAATAATAAAAACCTAATGTTCACGAAGCAACTAATTACATTTATAAGGTGCTTTAAGCACACGTAAAAATATACCTTTACAATAATTTTCAGATATAGACATTTTGATCCTCATTTATAGGTGAGAAAACCAGGAATTGTAGCAATGAAGCCATTTTCCCTAGTTCTCAGAGCAGGTAGATGGTAAAAAAAAAGGAACTCAAACCTAGATTTGTATGATTCCCAAGTGCAGGTCTTTTCTGTTCAGCCATGCAGGGTAGTGAAATTATGCCAAATAGGTTTGTCATATTTAGTAAAAAAGTAAAAATAAACGTAAAGATAGAGGATGATCCATTAAACTTGAGTTTCAGATACCTGTTTTCATTTTTAGTGTAATTACACCCCAAGCAATATTGACATGTAAAGTATCTGTGCCAGAGTCAGGTAACATAGTAACAGCGTGGCTGCTATTGCATGTCAAAACTTAGTTGGGGAACAAATGTACAGTGACTACCACCAGTCCAAGAGCGAGACACTCTCATGAGAACAGAAACCAGATGCAAGAGCAAGGGGAGGGGAAAGAACATCCCGTTTTGCATGCTAATATGTGTGTGTGTGTGTTTATTTGTGTGCGCACGTGTGTGTTTGTGTAAGTATGTGCGTGTGTTTGTGTGCTTTTTGTAATCAATAGGGGCTTGAGCTTGTGGAAAACAAAACAGGAAATCTCTCTGGACTTTTGTGAGCTCCACCAGCCAGGCAACTCTTGGGAAGAAATCCTGCCTCTGAGTCTCCCCATCATCCACTGGCTCTTTCCCAAACCCGGAGGAACAGAATGGGGAGTGGTGCGATGGCCAGACAAACCCTGGATAGAGCACAAACACACCCTGATAAAAGGCCAACATCAAACAGGGAGCCCCTGCAAAGCAGCAGAAGCCAGCACTATGTCAGCACAGGATCGTACTTCCCTTGCGTCTCCAGTCCTTGCAACACTCCATTCAGAGTCCAATTCTATCCCAAGGGAGGAGAATCAGAGAATGTTCCAGCTTGAAGGGAGTCTGTAAATAATCTAATCTAATCCCTTTTACAGATGCAGATACAGTGGCCCTAAAAAGACTAGCAGAAAGGCTAACTGGTGGCCCCAGGTGACAGAAGTCACCTCATGATGAAACTCCTCCTCCATCTCATCCTCAAAATTGTCCTTTCAAAAGAACACTTTGTTCAGAAAAGCATGGAAGAATAGTACTGAAGTCCATCGAATCCTGGCATCCTTGACCTCTCTAAGTCACACAGAAATATAAGTGCCAAGATTTCATTCAAAACATAATTTTCTGTCACATGTTTGTGTGTACATGTTGCAAGCACAGCTCTATGTGTGTATGTTGTGTGCGTGTTTTTAGAGAAAAACGAAACAGTACATTAGTGGTTCTTTTGACTCTTGGCTTTTGAGTAAATGGAGAGAGCTGGGAAACATATCCTGCACTTAATACAAGGGCTACATTTGCATGGCCATTGGTTTTCATAACACAAAAAGGTTTGCATTACCACAACTTGTAAATGGTTCCAACTTCTGGCTAATTAGTTAGCAAACCAAACTGGGCAAGGGAGAAAGCAGCCACAAAAATGTTAAGCAATCAAAATAAACTAGGATTTAGTCCTGATTCTGTTGCTTTCTTAAGTGAACTTACATAAGTGATTATTCTCTTTAAATCTCAGTTTCCCCCATCTGTGAGATGAGAGGACAGGAGATAATCTTTGAAGCTTTATCTCACTTCAGTAAGCATCACTGAAGTCCCTACTTCACAACATGTGCTGTCTAGATGCTATGAAGGGATATGAACAAGACCCAGTCTCTAACTTCAAAGGGCTCATGGTTTAATGGTGAAGACACATGCAAACAAACAAGTACAATTATTATGGTTCAGACGATATGAAGTAATCCACACCAGAGGCTGTGGGAATACAAAGGAAGAAGCTCTTTCAGCATTCAAAATGACAATGTCTTAGAAATCTTAAATTTTAAGTTGTTCTTAGGTGTCCTCCAGTTGGTTCAGACTCATAGCAATCCCATGCACAACAGAATGAAACACTGCCCAGTACTGCATCATCCTCACCACTGTCGTGTTTCAGCCCATTGTTACTGCCACTGTATCAATCCATCTTATTGGGGGTCTTCCTCTTTTTTGCTGACTCTCCACTTTATTAAGTATGATGTCTTTCTCCAGGGACTAGTTACTTCTGACAACATGTCCAAAATATGAGAAACAAAGTCTCACCATCCTCACTTCTAAAGAGCATTCAGGCTGTACTTCTTCCAAGACAGATTTGTTTGATCATCGGGTAGTCCATGGTACTTTTAATATTCTTTCCCAACATCACAATTCAAATACATCAATCCTTCTGCGGTCTTCTTTATTCACTGTCCAACTTTTGCATGCATTTGAGGCAACTGAAAATACCATGGTTTGGGTCAGGCACACCTTACTCCTCAAAGTGACATCTTTGCTCTGTACACTTTAAAGACATTTTTTGCAGAAGATTTGCCTATTTCTATACACTGTTTGATTTCTTGACCTCTGCTTCCATGAGCATTTAGGGTGGAACCAAGCAAAGTGAAGCCTTGGCAACTTCAATCTTTTCTCCTTTTATCATGATGTTATTTATTGATCCAGTGGTGAGGATTTTCCTTTTCATTACATTGAGCAGCGGTCCATACTTAAGACTGTAGGTTGTTTTGTGGGGTTTTTTTTTGTCTTTATCAATAAGTATTTCAAGTCCTCTTCCCTTCCAGCAAGTAGGTTGTATCATTTGTATAGCACAGGTTGTTAATGAATCTTCCTAAAATCCTGATGCCACATTCTTCTTCATATAATCCATGCAGCTTCTTGGATTATTGCTCAGCATACAGAATGGATAAATATGGTAAAAGGTTACAACTTTTCTGACTTTAAGCCATTCAGTATACCCTTGTTCTGTATAAATGACTGCCGCTTAGTCTATGTACAAGTTCTTCATAATGATATACACCCTACATTTAATTAAGATATTTGAATCCATATATCCTGCTTCAGGATTAGCACTGGGCTTCAAACCACAAGATCAATAGTTCAAACCCACCAATTGCTCCTTGGAAACCCTATACATGGTAGCTATGATTCTGAACCAACTCTACAGCACTTAACAACAAAAACAATAACCCCTACACAGGGTCGCTATGAGTCAGAACCAACCTGACAGAACTTGCCAACAATAAATAAAATATCACTAAAACTTTGCCCATATGCAAGTTCAAGCTGAAGATAATAAAAACAAGTCAATGAGAGCAAAATTATGACTTTGAGTATACCCCACCTGACTTTAGAAATCATCTCAAGAATAGATTTGATGCATTGAACTACGTGAATACAAGATCAACTATGAAATAGCAAGAACATTGTATAGGAGGAAAGCAAAAGGTCATTAAGAATAGGCTAGAAAGAAAAGACCAAAATGAATGTGAGAAACTTGCTATTGAACACAGAGTAGCTAAAGCAAATGGAAGAAAAGATGAAGTAAAAAGCAGAATAATTCAAAGGCTGGCTAGAGAAGAACAAGTATTATAATGACATGTGCAAAGAGCTGGAGTTAGTAAAAAAAAAAAAAAAGGAGAAGAACGCATTTGGCATTTCTGAAAGAACTGTTTTAAGAAGTTCAAACTTAAAGGTGCAATATTGAAAGATTCTATGGGCAACATATTCAAAAGAAAATAGAAGGACTACGCGGAGTTACTGTATGAAGAAAAAAAAAAAAAAAAGATCGACAGTCAGCCTTTCAGGAGCTAGCATATAATACAGAAATGATGGCATTGAAAAGGAAGAAGTCCAAGTTGTACTAAAGGCATTGGTGAAAAACAAGGTGTTCCAGGAGTTAACGAAATACCAACTGAGACGTTACAACAAACAGATGCAACGCTGGAAATGTTCACTCATCTGTGTCAAGAAGTTTGGAAGACAGCTACCTGGCTAACAAACGGAAGAGATTCATAGTTACGTGTGCCCATGTAAAAGAAATATGAACCAACAGAATGCTGAAACTATTAAACAATATCATTAATATCATACACAAATACAGTTTTGCTGAAGATAATTAATTCAAAAACAGTTGTAACAGGAAATTGCCAGACTTTGAAATGATGCTGATTCAAAAGAAGACATGGGACAAAGAATATCATTGCTGATGTCAAATGGATCGTGACTGAAAGCAGAATACCCGAAAGATGTTTACCTCTGTTATATTGTCAATAAGAATGGCAACTATAAAGTGAACTGTGGGGATCATAACAAATTAAGTATAACATTAGGAAAAATGGGAATTTTCCACAACATTTCAAACAAGGTGATAGTGAGAAGTTTAGAATCAGGAAAAGTATGCATCAGGGTTGTATTCTTTCACCATACTTATTCAATCTGTATGCTGAACAAATAATTAGAGAAACTGTAGTTTCTCTATATGAAGAAGAATGTGGTATCAGGATTATAGGGAGACTCAGCAATACCTGCAATATACATATGGCAACCTTCCTTGCTAAAAGCAAAGAGGACTTGAAGTACTTACTGATGAAGAGAAAAGACTATAGGTTTCAGTATGGATTACACTTAAACAAAAATTCTTACAATGGCACCAATAAACAGCATTGTAATAAATGTAGAAAAGACTAAAATTGTCAAGGATTTCATTTTACACTGATCCACAATCAACACCTATGGAAGCAGCAGTCAAACAGTCACATTACATATTCCATTGGACAAATACATTGCATCAGAACTCTGTAACTTTTGGTTTTTTCCTCTTGATGTTGCTGTTAAGTGCCATTGAGTCGGTTCTGACTCATAGTGAGGAGAAGCTGGTGGGTTTGAACCACCAACCTTGTGGCTCAAACGGACCTTGCAGTCCAATGCTTATCTGAAGCACCACACCAGGACTTCCTTTTTCCTCTTAGCAATACTTTATTGACAATATCTCCTTTTTCTCTTCCATTATTGAATTATTTTCACTTTATAGTTGCTATTGTTATTGGCAATATATATATATATTTTTTTTTCTTTAAATCAGACATCAGGAAAAAAAGTGTTCTTCATATAGTTAATATTTTTAGAAAGAAAAGAAAGATACAAAACAAAATGTAAAGCTTACAATGTTCCAGGTGCTTATAAATATGCTAGTATTATCTTATAGAATATCTGTCCCAACTCGGCGATGTAACTGTTATGCTTCATATTCTATATTGAAAATGGACCTCCTTAAAGGAAAACTATTCAACTTAGGTCACAAACTATAAAGTGATGAATCTGTATGATATCATAGGCCACATTCTTTTTATTCCCTCCTTTCCATGTGCAGAACCTTCAAGAGATGTATTCCACTGCTTTAAGTTCTACTATAGTACATTACTATGACCCATTATTCTCATGAGCAGAGAAGAGTGTGGAGTAGAGCCAGTAAATCTTCAAATATGTTTCATAAAAAAATGAGACGCTTGATAACGTTCTAGGGAAAAGGACACAAGCTTGTATTGCCTGTTGGACAAGGGCATAGAAGAAGAGCATCATCAGAAACTTTTCAGATGTCACTTTGAGAACTAAGATGCACCTTACCTAAGCTATAGTATTTTTGATCGCCTCATATGCATGTGACAGCTGGAAAACCAATAAGGAAAACAAAGAATAAGTGATGCAATTTAGTGACAATGTTAGTGAATAATATTGAATGTACCATGGACTGCCTGAAGAACAAACAACTCTATCTTGGAAGCAGTACAACCAGAATACTCCTTAGAAGTGAGGCTGGCAAGGCTTCATCTTAGGTTCTTTGGCCATGTAATCAAGAGGGATCAGTTCCTCTTGAGAGCTTGGTAGGGAGTCAGTGAAAAAGAGGAAGACCTCAACAAAATGGATTGACATCATGGCTGTGACAATGGACTCAAACATGGCGACAATTGTGAGGCGAGAGCAGTGTTTAATATGCTGAACATCCAACAGCTATACGTTGGAACCAACTCAACAGCATCTAACAACAACAACAGCAAGCCAATACATTGAATTTCATACTCTGTACTTCTAATGGGAGTCCTGGCATGGTGCTGTAAAATAAAGCACTAGCCAGAAAGATCAATTTGAACTGCAAAGTCAGTGGTTCAAACCTACCAGCCACTCCTGGAAAACCCTATACAGGGTTGCTATGAGTAGAAACCAACTCAACAGCACTTAATAGCAATAATAATACTTCTAATTTTTAACCCATAATCAAGTTTGTTATGTTTGGTATTCAGGTGGTTCTGGTTTATATGACTCCTAAAAGGATGCACTGGAGTCCTTACTCAAAGCCTAAATAACTTTGTTTTCTCCACAGTACTTGTAATCTTGGTTATTAGGTTACCCAATCCATGAAATGAGGAGGGGGAAGAGACTGCCAGAGGCAAAGTAATCTCTTGCCTTTTTACCTTCTGACATCCCTATGGGGTCTGACACAGTGCCTAGCATGTAACATAAGTCAGTCAATATTTGAGTCATTGGATTAAATTTTTACATGGAATGCTGAATGAAGCAAACCAACTTATAAATGATAAAAGCAAAGAGAATATGAATGTGGGAGAGATCATGTTCCCCAAGATTGCTTGTAATTCCCATGTCAGTAAATAGTACTCTATCAATTTAGTTCCTCCAAGCAGAAACCTACTAGGGGATCACCTGGGCTCCTTCTCTTTCCTTGCAACCTGTCTCAAAACCAACCTTTCTTCCTGAGACTCACTGCTCTCTTCCTGGTGCTGGTTAGTAATGCTGCTTCTCTAAGGCAATTGCCATAGTCTCAGGACTGGTCTCCTAGCTCTACCATCACCTATTCCGGCACCACATCTCACAAGTTTCTAAACAAACACTGCTTATTCCACTGCTTAGTTGAGACTTTCAAGAGTTTCAGGATCTTCTGCTTAAAGTCTCGACTTCTAAGCCTGACCCTGTGTTTGTCAGCTTGGGCCTGATGTAATCCTCACTGCTCTATGCCCCAGTATCTGTTAAACTGTTTCCCATGCTGTCGCTACAGTGTCAAATGTCCTTACAGAGCTCCAGGAAACTTCCCCTGTCCACCACTATTAGGTAGTTTGTCTCTCATTCAACTTTTGCATAATTCACATTTCTTTGCTGTTTGTTCATTTACATGTCCTTTTTGACTATGAGACTGTGAACTCCTCCAGGACAAGATCATATGTGTAATTCATCCCTATGACCCCAATGGCAAGCATAAGTGTTAACACACAGTATGGTCTTAAAAATATGTGTCGGATGGCCCACAAAGACATTACTCTACAAAGTAGGAACTTTGATGAATAGCAACTGAAATTTTAAAAGCTCTTGAACAACCATCTAAGGTGCAACTACTGTCTTCTTTTTGTCTGGAGGAAAGAAGAGTGATAAAAATTGAAGACACTTGAAAACAATGTGTCCAAAGGACTAATGGACATCAGCCTCCATTACTCTGAGACCAGAAGAACTAGACAGTACCCAGTTATGGCCACCAACTGCTCTTAAATGGGTCACATTAGAAGGTCCTGGATAGAGCAGGAGACAAATGTGGAACAAATGTAAAACCATAAAAAAAAAAAGACCAGGCTTACTGGCCAAATAGAGATTGGCAGAATCCCAAGACTATAGCTAGCCCTTGTCAAGTCTGGAACTGAACTCACTCCCATGGATCACTTTCCAGTCAAGCAGTAGATAAGTATATAGGAAGACAACAACAATGCTAGTGCGGCATGCACACCATAGAATTGTTAATCATTTAATATTAAAAGGGCAGCATTTACCCAAGGACAAAATTCAGAAGGGTTGAAAAAGAAAGACGAATGGAAATAAGGAACAAAGGGAGGAAAGGGGATAAGTGATATTACATTGAGGAGACCACAATCATTGAGATGGAATATAGATTGGTGGGATGTAAAACTGATGATCTCGTCTGTAAACCTTCACTCAAATCACAATAAAAAGTTCTAAAAAGAGTATAAAAATGTTTAAAGCTTAAAAATGTTTTAAAATACGTGTGAGGTTTCATTGATAGGTACTAGGATGCCTTGCCAGAGATGATTGCATACCAGGGATGTAATTGCTGTTGTTTT
>NW_006408599.1:8893478-8907095 GCF_000296735.1 Chrysochloris asiatica | reverse complement strand
ATATATATATATATATATATATATATATCAGAAATGTAATTGGTTTCTATAAAAAGAGAAAATTACCTGGAAGTTATTAAAACAAGATTGAGTGGAATAGGGAAGCAATGTCCCTTTTTGAAGAAATTGTAATTACTGTTGGGAGGAGAGAGTGTTTGTAGCTCCCCCACCCCTCCAGGAAATATTTGAATACCTAAAATAAGAAGCTCCTAAGGCCCTAGAAAAAGATGGGACAACGGCAAAGTGGTCGGTATCTTTGCTTTGTGGGGAGACTGACTTCTGAGCCTATGCTGAACCCATGTTTGGAAACTAGGGAAAAACTAGTGTTGATGAACAGATATCGATTTGGAGAAGGTTGCTTGGCAATAAATATGCAGAAGAATAAATAGGGGTTTCTAGGACAGCTGGAACTCTGGGATAGAACCCACCTGGTTCCATATGTCATTTGACCATCAGCACACGAGTGTATAGTTGTTAGGTACCATCTAGTCAGTGCCGACTCATAGCTACCCTATGCACAGCAGAACGAAACACTGCTTGATCCTGGGCCAACCTCACTACTGCTGCCACGCTTGAGTCCATCAATGCTGCCACTTGGCCAATCCATCTCATTGGGGATCTTCCTCTTTTTCTCTGACCCTCCACCTTACCAAACATGATATCCTTCTCCAGCGACTGGTACTTCCTGACAATATGTCAGAAGTATGAGAGAAGAAGTTTATAGTAGATACAGGATATTTCAATGTCTTATTTTCCTGGCTAGCAATAGGAGCTAAAGATGAGGGGCCACAGCCCAATCATGCAGGTGAGTCCTGGCAATGAGAAGGAGACTGGTTAGTCATCCTGTCACAGATCTGTGAATGCATAATTAAGCAATATGTGTGAGAATACATTTAGGAAGATAAGCCAGTAGAATCAGTTGGTTTAAGTCTTCTTATTTCAGAACTGACTTGACGGCACTTAATGACAACAAGAACATTTTCCAACAGAGCAAGAAGGTAGATGTGATGACTTTAAAATACAGCCCTAAAATTCTTTAACATTCCTTCAATCATGGGGTGATCTAAGCTTGAAAAGACGCTTGAAAACAATTTGTCGAATGGACTAACAGAGCACATAAACATCAGTCTCCATGACCCTGAGACAGAAGAACTAGATGGTGCCCAGTTATGACTTCATAACTGCTCTGAAAGGGATCACATTAGAAGGTCCTGGATAGAATGGGATAAAAATGTGGAACAAAACATAAAAATCTTTTAAATCTAAATTCTGGAACTGCTTGACCAAAAGAAGTGATGTTACAGAAATGTACAGATTCGGGTCTTCAGACACTGAAAGGTTCTACTTCCTCCCTCTTGGGATGCTCACTTCTGGCATCCAACCACCATATTATGAAGAAGCCCAAAACATATGGAGAGATCACATGTAAATATTCCTGCCAACAAACTCAGTTGAGGTCCCAGATGATAGCCAGCATCATCTTGTGGAAATGTGAGTAGGGAAACCTTTGAGATTTCTCCAGCCATAGTTGCCATCTGACTTGCAACCACATGAGAGAGACTTCTGCAAGAATGAACCAACCAGCTGAGTCCAGCCAACTCTCAGAATGTAACACATGCGAATAAATCCTGTAGGAAAACAGGAGAACGTACAAATAGCAGAGAACCTAAAGCAGGTAAATTCCAGGGAACTCCCATATTTTCTGACTAACTTGCTAAGTGACTTCAGTTCCTTCCCCTGTGGACCTTTTGTCATCACCTGATATTCAGATCACAGACTTGCTGATTCTGATAAATGTCTGATTTGTATTCTGGATGTTGTGTTTTCACAAAGCTGGCCACAATTTTTTCATTGTCTTTAAAATTTTCCCTCTCAGATATAACGCCAGGGAGCCTTTAAAAATTCCTGCCAGCTAGCATCCTCTCTGCAGAGGAGGTCAAAGGGATAGTAAACAAGCCATTGATAATTCTTTGAAGAAAGAAAGTAGTGGGATGACGAGAACAGGCATTTATTAAGTACTTCCCTATTGTTGGCCCCAGTGCTAAGGAATCTGCCTATTATCTGGCAGCTCTTATTGTCTCCAACCTACAGATAAGCAAGCATAGGGTCAGAGAAGATAAAATACTGGCCCAGAGTCACCCAAATAGAATATAATAGAGCTGGGAGTCTACTTTGGACGCTAACTGCAAATCCCAAGTCTTGGTTCCAACTTCCCTCACTCCACTTCTCAGAAGTTTCAGCCTCTGAATCAGATGCCTCCCACTCACAAGGCCATACAGTGAAGACATACTAGCTGGCAAGGACCTATTTCTTATATGAGAAATTGTGCAGCTCAGTCTATGGCTCTATAAATCACAGAAACGACACCTAATTTCCCTTGTCAGGATAAGCTTTGCTTTTCAAGCTATTCTCCTCTGAATGATGAGAGCTCAATTGAACAGCGTGTTAATCTGGGTGACAGGAGGAAGACATTTAGAGCCAGCAAAATCCTCCTCTTGCCACACTTACTTCTCTTAATGAAAAAATATTAGGGAAATAAATATACAGCCCACTGAAACAATCCCATATAGGAGTCTGTCAGCTGTCTGTTTCCCAAGAAGTACAGAGACAAAATGATAGCATTACATGATCCTCAGGCAAGGGACTGTTTTTCTTGTCAGTTAGCCCCATTTTTCATAGTTCCCATTCATCTCACATAGAGGAGGAAGTGCTAAGTTTTAACATATTAAAAATAACTGTAAACATTCCTCTGAGTATCAGTACATGCCTAACACAGTGCTCCATGTTATACATACAGAAAGTTATTTAATTTGAATAGTATGAATTAGGTTCAGACATTTCATTACGTTATACATAAGGTAGCCATGAGTTGGACCCAACTCAGTGGTAGCTAGCCACTACAGCACTCCCATTATACTCTTTCAGATGATGAAAATGAGGCCCTAGGAAATTTGGGTTTCTTTTCTATATCAGTCAGTCTTTAACTGAGTAACATTCAAATTTGTTTCTCAAATTCTAAAGCCTGCAATGCGTAGCCATTATGACCTAAATTAATCTTCATAGTAAGCCCAGATATTAGGTTACATTATCTCCACACTTTTTTAAGTTGAAACCTGAAAAACGGTGACTTTCAAAATTGAAACTTAAAAGTTTGAGACTGATGAGATTACATGAGGTGTTCAATGCCACAAATCTAAAACAATATTAAATGTAGATCTGATTCCAAAGACTGAATCCTTTTCTCTGCCCTTGTTTCCTAAGTGTTGAAGAGAGGTAGGCATGGAAGGCCTTGGAATATCCTCATGAGGGATCAGGGTGAGGAGCTAGCCAGTTCTAAGTCACTTATGGGTCAGATAATAGTCCAAAGTGTGTTTCCAGGGATATAAGTACAATGAGATGTTAATTGACATCATGTTAAATAACATAGGGGTGGCGATTGCCCCTGTGGTCACATTACTTAGAGGAAGACTAGATCAAACAAAACCAAATGGACTACTAGGTGTTTAATATGCTGCTGTGCAGTGACAAGTCCTGAGAAACTAATGTATAAAACGCAGAGATTTCCGAACATACTTGTTCACAGAACATTCCTCCCACATAGCATATGGGGTCTGACACTCTGAAACCTTCCCCTTCCCCCAAGATATTCTAATATAAATTCTAGGGTGGATGCAAAGTCCAGCTTTGCCAATAACTGTGCAACTTTTCCCAAGTCAGTCTCCTTCTATGAACCTCAGTTGTCATTTCTGAAGCCTTCTCCTTCCAGCAATACCATGAGTACAAGTAGTAAGTGGAGGTCCCATGGATGCTGTCCCACCTCCTGAATTGTCCCCAGTGATCAGTTCAGGTGCCTGCTCTGGTTTCCAGCCCATGGCCTACGTATCTCTGATTACCTGGTTCCACCCTAAATCTGGCTTTCTTACCACACAGGCTCTGCCACATCTCAGCGGATTTCTAGGAGTCATTCCAATGCCTTTGTGCTAGTGTCAGACCCTCACAGCATCTGATCTTTGGTCACCACATCCTTCAAACTCGTTTCTCCAGCCATGTTGTTCTCGCCTCTAACTTTTTTTTTTTTTTTTTTAACTTTTTATTGTGTATGAAGGTTTACAGAACAGATGATCAGTTTTACTGTGAACAAACCATACACTTGGTTTCATTTCAATGACTGCAATCCCCTCCATGAAACATTACACATCCCACTTTTTCTGTATGACTCTTGCTTCCATTCTACCCTCTTTCCCAACCCTTCTGAATTTTGACCTTAGGTAAATGTTGCCCTTTTGATTTTGAATGGTTGACCATTCCATTACCACTAACCTTTTTACATGCTATTTCCTCTCCTTGGGACATTCTTTGCCAATCTGATAAATTTGGAAAAGTACTGGACCACTGACCACAAGGTTGGCAGTTCAAATACACAAGTCACTCTTCAAAAACCCTGTACGGGGTTGCTATGAATTGGAACCAACTCAACAGCACTTAACAACAACAACAACAGCACTTAACAACAACAACAATCAGTTCTCAGCTTTGCAATCACCTATAACAGGTCCAGTTCCCTGACTCCCTAAAGCTGGGATAGATTCCTTCATTTGTACACCTTCCTATCTTTCCTATAATAAAATGTATTTCACTACATTATGCTTTACTATGTACTTTACTGGAATACTAGTGTAGCACTGTGGGTTAATGCACTGGACTTCAAGGTCAGTTTGAACTGCAAGGTTGGCAATTCAAGCTCACCAGCCGCTCCTTGGAAATCCTATACAGGGTCGCTATGGGTCAGAACTGACTCAATGGCACTTAACAACAATATAATTTACTGCATATTTTGCTGTTTATCTATCTCTTTAAATAGACCATATACAAATTGAGGTTAGAGACTCTGTTCACTTTGTTTTCTAATTAATCCCAGTGCCTGATATAGAGCAGGAGATCAGTAACTGATAAATCAATGGGCCAATCATAAATTACTTAGTGTCAGCAATTCTAATGCTCTGTATCTCTGTGCCTTTGTACCTACTAGCCTTGGCTTGGGAGATTTCTCTACAGCGCTGGGTCTTCCTGTTCCTAATGTCTCCTACCATGCTACTACCATACTCCAGCTACATTCCTAAGAACAACCCAAAAGATCTAAAAGCCAAGACTCTCCACTTAAAAACCTTCCACATCTCCAATAAAATACACAGGGGGCGGGGAGGGAGGTTCAAAGCTTTTCCTTGAAATCACACTAAATATCAGAAAAAACTAAAAACTAAACTCACCCCTATTGAGGCAATTGCAACTCATAGCGACCCTGTGTAGGGTTTTCAAAGCTGTAAATCTTTATGAGAGCAGAAAGTCTCATCCTTCTTCCATGGAGCAGCTGGTGAATTAGAATCACCCACCTTGCAGTTAGCAGTCCAGTGCTTCTACTGCAATGCCACCAAATATCAGAAGAATATGGTTTTGCATTCCCTTTTTTAATCTTAAATAGTTATGAAAATGAACTATTCTACACCACAAGAAATGGGTTGATTTAAATAGTAAAATAATGAAGTTTCCCCAAAACTGTTTCTCCCCATGTAGTCCCTGGATCTTGTGCATCATTAATGACCTGAAATGCTTGCTAGAAATTCAGATTTCCAGGCCCAACTCAAACCCACTGAATCAAAATCCCTTGGAGAGGTGCTCCAGAATCTGGGATTTAATAAATATCCAGGTGACAGTTATGTCCTACTAACAAGCATCTCTGATCTATTTAGCCTATGACTTCATATATATCCTGACATATCGTACTGTATCCTGAATTTGAGTATTTCCGTTAGAGAATAGAAACCTAAAAGGTTGTAATAGGTATCTTTTAGGCACTAGATACAAGAGTAGAAATTGACAGCCATATATGAACAAAATAAGCCTGTTGCTTTAATCAAACAACAAACACATTGCTATAGAATCGACTCTGACTCGGAGTAACCTAATAAGAGTAGACCCACAAGGACTCTAAGGCTGTAACTCCATTAGGAAGCTGACAACCACAGCTATCTCCTGCAGTGTGGCTACTGGGTTTAAACTGCCAAAATTCTGGTTAGCATTCAAGTGCTTAACACTCTGTCAGTAAGGCTCCTTTCCTCTAACCAAGGCTAGCTTAGGACCATGGTTATCAGACCCAAAGTCCAACAAATTTTGGGGCTTTCCTGGAAATTTAGATTCATTGGTGTAGTGCCTAAGAGTGCTTCAACTGCTATGAGACATAATGCAGGTTTTAGTTGGTCTGGGCTTGTCACGTTGAGTTTCATACATTGTGACTAGAAAGGGAGAGAGAGAGAGAGAGAGAGAGAGAGAGAGAGAGAGAGAGAGAGAACAGCAAGAGCTTAGGTGCAGAGTAAAGTAGAGATGACAGACTGACAGACTCTGGGGACACTGTTGAAAATGGCTGCCAGTGTTATTCTCTGTAAGTCACTATATCATCATAATAGTTTACCCCCTTTTTTGTGTGTAACAAGTTTCAGTGGATTTCTGTTTCTTACAACCAAAAGAACCTCGAGTGAGATGAGTTTAAAAACTCTTTCTTAACACAGGGATCTTTACAAAGTGATCTGAAATGATCTCCTCTTGTTTCATATCTTAGAAACAAAGTCAGCTCCATGTATATAGGATCATATCAGCTATGTTGAACCACTTGGTACGGTCCAGGCAGCATCAGACATGGTTTCTCTCTGCCTATAACACCTTGAATCAGATCATAATCATTCCTCTTTGGATATCCTTCCCTGATTTCCTAACAGAATTAGGATACATCGGAAAGCTTACCACATTTAGCTGAATTATTTGTTTATATGTCAGTCTTCTCCACTGGACTATGAGTTGGTTTTTTGTTGTTGTTTTTGTTGTTGTTGTTGTTTTACTTATTTGTATCTGGAACTCTTTGAACAAGGTGTAGCTCAAAGTAGGTGCTCCATAAATTATTGTTGTATGATAAGTGAATAAATGAATGGGAAAGTCCGAGGACTGGAAGAGTGGAAGCTCTTTGGTGTTTAATCTATGTTATCCTAGTGGACCTGCTCAGTCATCAGGACAATAGATTGTTTTTACATTTTTCCAAACTATCTCCAAACCATTTGTCCTGCCTGTCATTGAGCTGATTGCAATTGTAAAAGTGATGAATAGCAGACCAATTATGAGCAATAGGAAACATCGGTTATAACTCCAGGGAAAAGACACAGCCATATCAGTAGCCTCATCCATCTAATTGTGAGTCATCTTCCCAAGGCATCTTGCCCTGTGACCTTGAATTGCCAAGCGCTTCTCAGTCTTGTACAAATCCAATTTCTTCAGAGGACGGCTTCTCCTCTCGACAAGTCTCATAAAAGGCGTTGTTCCTGGCCTGTTCCATCCTGGAAGGAGAAATCTGGACAAAGCCCACATACTTTTCCTAAGGGAAGTCTTTCATCAAGGATCACAGCCCCACCCAATAGACAAGACCAGTCTTCTAAGGCCTGATGTCTTCTGACAGATAGTAACTCCTCTTCCCTGCGGTGAGAACATCTGGAGATGAGAGGCGGGTGGGAAGGTTTCAAGTAGAGAGTTTGTCCAAGACTGTGGAGTTGACGTCGCTAAATACTAGCTTAAGTTAATGACGAGTTCCTGAGTAAAAGGCTACAAATTTCCCTTCTGTGACCACTGGTGACCTCATTTTTCCAGTACGCCCATTTTCCCTCAGGAGACATCTGAGGGAAGCATTTTCTCCTGTTGGTAAGGATTCTATGGTTAGGGCAATGGGTAGGGTCAGGGAAAGAAAAGGTCAGAAGACAGGAAGGGACATGCTTTAGTCTAGATTCATACTGAACTTACCTCTGTTTTGGAAAGAAAGGTTTAGAAAATTGGCTAAGGAAATAGTGAAAGGGGAGATTCCAAGCAGACCCATTGCAGCCATATTTCTATCATGAGCAGTTGTACTCTGAGAAGTTTAGACCCCTACACTACATACGCTGGAGGGGACGCAGAACACAGAGCTTAAAAGAATGGTCTTTGGAACCAAACCACCTGAGTTTAAATCTTAGCATTATCACTGAGAAAGCTGACAGAAGTGATTAAAACCCTCTTCAGGTTCTGCATGTGTAAACTTAAACCAGTTAAGTCCACTGCCATTGAGTTTGTTTTGATTCCTAGTAACCCTACCAGACTAAGTATGATGGCCCCATGGTTTCTATGATAAATCTCAATAGAAGCAGACTGCCACATTTTTCTTTTATTGACTTCAGTTAGAAGTCAAGCACTGCAACCACTGAATCACCAGGACCTCTTTTATTCATGCATAAGATGGGTATATATTAATATATAAGGAATTTGATAAGGATTATTTATTGAAGTTCCTAAAATAATGCCAGATACATATATATATATATATATATATATATATACAAATTAATATATCTGATAATTAAACGATTATTAACTAAGTTCCAAACTTGGTTATTCTCTAGATGTAAGCCAATTCATGAGCATCATCATAATAAATCTGTTAGGCACACTTATTTACAGATAAAAAAAGATGATAGGTAAATCTATAATCATTTAAAATTATCTTTTTTCTTTTTAGCTAGGTTTCTTTTGGAAAAAAACACCTTACAGGAGCCAAGAATCGGAGACACTAAGAGTATCTTTGCCTTTGGGGAAGCATGCTTTCCCAGTCTCTGTGAACCGGCTGTCCTTTGGGTTTTTAATTATAGATTGCCTGGGGGTAAGTCATTACTACAGGATAATGACTGGACCACGAGGTCAGTTTGAACCAAAAGGTCAGCCGTTCAGTCTCACCAGCCACTCTTTGGAAACCCTAGACAGAGTCGCTATGAGTAGGAGGTAACTCAGCACTTAACAACAACAATAGCCATGTGCTCCAGGAGGAGCTCTAGTAGTCTATTGGGTTTTGAGTTGGGCTGCTAACCGCAAGGTCAGCAGTTCGAATCTACCAGTTGTTCTGCAGGAGAAAAAGTAGGTATTTCTGCTCCCATAAAGATTTACAGCCTTGAAAACCCTATATTGGGTCGCTATGAGTCAGAACCAACTCCATACACCACTCCACCAGGTGCTAGATGTACTCATTAAAATCAAGAGCAAAAGGAGATGAGAAGAAAAACAAAAAGTGAAGGAGAAATATAAAGAACAACATGGATAAAGAAGAAAGTAGAGAAAAGAACATTTTATTACATTTTAAATTATGTTACTGTTAAGTGGTGTCTAGACACTTCCAAATTCATAACAACCCTGGATAGGGTTTCCAAGGAGTGACTAGTGGACTTGAACCACTGACCTCATGGCTAGAAGTCCAGTGATTATTCTACAGCACCCCACCAGGACTCCTTTAATCATTGTTGTTGTTGTTTTTGTTGTTGTTGTAAATGCCTTCATAGCAACCCTGTATAGAGTTTCCGAGGAGCAGCTGGTGGGTTTGAACTGCTGACCCTAGGGTTCAAAGTCCAGTTCTTCTCATCCTACAGTGCCACACCAGGAGTTGTTGTTGTTGATAAGTGCCGTCAAAGTCGGTTCTGACTCATAGCAACCCTGTATAGGGTTTCCAAGGAGCAGCTGATGAGCTTGAACCATCGACCTTGCGGTTCAAATCAACCTTGCAGTCCAGCACATTAACCAGCAGCACTACACCAGGACTCACATTAATGAGTATTTTATATGCATAATCTTGGAGCATGGTAGCTCTGAAAGATAAGTACTGGACTGCTAACCCAAGGCCACTCAATGGAAGAAAGATGAGGCTTTCTGCTCCCACAAAAATTTACAACTTTGGAAACCCTGTACCGGGTTGCTAAGAGTTAGAACTGACTGCACGGCACTTGCCAACAACAGCTATGCATACTCTTCCTTAATTTACAACAGCCCTATGACTTAAATACTATTGCCATTGCCTTGGATGTCTTCAAAGCATGTGACAAAACGGGTAAGTGATGTCTTCAAAGCATGTGGCAAAATAGGAGCTTAAATGTTGGTCTATTGGATTCTTGTACTGCCTTTTCTTTACATCATGTATCTCATAAAATATTCAGAATTACCATGTAAGTCATTTCTCTTATTATTCTCATCTTCCCGATGATAAAGTTTAGAGTTTAGGTAAGTTAAATCACATGCTATTTAATTATTATGCATGAGATCTAGACTCCAAACCTGTATTCTCTGACATCTCACTAAAACAAAAATCCTAAAATCTCAAGACCTTACTGACAAGTTCATTTGTCTTGAATACAAAAGTAAGTAAATAAATCTATATTTATATTTATACCTATATTTAGGTAAAGGAGCTCTGGTAGGGTAGTGGTTATGAATCGGGCTGCTAACCTCAAGGTCGGCAGTTCAAAACTACCAGCCATTCTGCAGGGGAAAGATGAGGCTTTCTGCTCCCATAAAGATTTACAGCCTCAGAAACCCTGGGCAGGATCACTATGAGTCAGAACCAACTCCACGGTACTTAACAATAACAACAACATATATAGGTAGTGTAGTGTTTATGAGTCAGGCTGCTAACTTCAAGGTGAGCATTTCAAAACTACTAGCTGTTCTGCAGGATAAAAGGAGGCTTTCTGCTCCCATAAAGATTCACAGCCTCGGAACCCTGTACAGGGTCACTGATGAGTCAGAGCAGACTCTATGACACACCGCCACCACATTTCCTACGCAATCCTGATGTGGCTCTGTGGGTTAAAGTGCTGGACTGCAAGGTCAGTTTGAATCACAAGATCTGCAGCTTAAGGTCACCAGCTGCTCCTTGAAAATCCAGGGTTGCTATTCGTCAGAACTGACTCAATGGCACTTAACAACACAACAACATATTTCCTCCAATTCTATTTAAAACACAAATCAACAGCCACCAGGGAAGAAGTAGCATGGAGGGAGGGGCAGAGCCTCATTGACATTCATCCTCCAACCCAGTAAGCTACCATGCTCCCATTTCCTGGTGTTGCCTCTGATTTTTTAAAGGAAATCAATAATTTCCACAGCATATTCATGTTGGAGCAAACAACAGTTGAAGGATCCTTGTCTGAGGACTTTAGAGACTTTGAGATAAATAAGATTTGCTCTTCTAAAATAGAATTGAAAAGAGGTTCCTGAATTGAATTAATAGAAAGTCTTTGTTGAGGTTTGAAACAAGAACTTCAGTTAGATGATGGCGACAGATTTAACTTTCAAGAAGGTGAGAAGTGACTAAAAATTGTGAAAGAAGAAAGAAATTTTACCATCAAGAAAAGATGAAGAAGAAGATAAGGACAGGAGCGACTCAAGATCTAAGAAAATGTACTTGATGATAGAGCCGGCTTGCCCATGGGGAAGCATAGAAGAATCAATGTTGAGGGAGGCTCTATAGCTTATCTGTTGAGATCACACGGAACCAGTCAAATCTGGGTTTAAATCCAGGCTCCATATGTACTGGTTGTGTGAAACAGGTTTGGCAAGTGGTGATCATTACTGAAACTAGAAGGTGATAGGTACATGAAGGTTTGTTAGGCTAGTCTTTCTACCTTTGTATGTTACAGTTGTCTAAATTGGTTTGGAAGTAGAAGACCCACAGACTTAACTAAAATGAGATAATTTGGAGATGAAGCCAAAAACAACAAGAAATACATGCCCCAAGGACAAACTACAAGGAGCTCTGGTAGCATAGTGGTTATGAGACAGGTTGCTAACCTCAAGGTCAATAGTTTGAAACTGCCAGCTGTTCCACAGGAGAAAAATGAGGCTTTCTGCTCCTGTAAAGATTTACAGCCTTGGAAACCCTACGCAGGGTCGCTATGACTCGGAATTGACTCCACGGCACACAACCACCACCAGCAGAAAGGACAAACCACAGTCTTCATGTCTCTTCCCCAGATCCCCCACCTCGTATCCCTCACCAGGACTTACCTTTATAGGGTGAAATGGCCCCTATACTACGAATAACATGACTCTGTTGACCAGAGAAGTTACTGCACAAACTAAGCAGCTGTGAAATGGTACAAAGTCATGCTGCTTTCAATTGCATATGCCTGATGAATTGGGAGACACATCTGGAATGACTTTTTCTCCTTCTTAGATTAGAGAGAAATAGAAAGAGAGAGAGTTGGATTGCTTGTGAATTCTCTCTGGGCTGTTAGCATCATTGCTGACTGAAGTTGCCTAATGACCCCAGAAGAACCCCCTGTGAACAGGGCTGAGCTCCAACATGAATGAGGTCGGCAGCTTGCTCTGTTCCTGGAAACCTAGCACTGTCCTGGCTGGGCAGTATTTGCTTGACACCCTCAGATAAATGATGGTGGGGTGATAGATGAGTGGATGCCGGACACCTGGAAAAGAGATTCCAATCCTAGTTCTGATATTTGCTAGCCCTGCAGGACCTCGGGGGGCGGTACATACCCTTTGTGAACCTCAGTTTCTTAATCTGTAAAACAAGGATAAACATTACTACCTTCATAGGCCCATTGAGAGAATCAAGGGAACCAGTCTATGTTAAGCATTTTGTAAGAATTCCAGTGTAGAGGACTTCCGGTTTGCCACGGAGGCCAGGGGCCACTGGTGAGAGGGGCTCCGGGTTGAGGGGAAGAGAACTCGTGGGGAAAACTTCCGGGGGGGCAAACCCATACTCTTGCAGCCACCATAAGTCTCAGTACTTCAGAACCTTAAACCCGCTTTTTTGAGAGATCACCGTACTGAGGAACTACTGGCTTTTTGGACTTGTGCTCGCTGCAGCATGCAGCTGCAGCCCCGGCTCCTTTGGGCTTGGGGGTAGGGGCTGGAACCAGTTCGTGCAGACCCTCCAGTGGAGGGGAGCCTTGAACAGGGAGAGCCACTGGGAACGGGGCAAGCATCCCCTACCCCACCCAGCTGAACCACGTTCACCCGCTCAGCTCGGAACTATATCTGGATCTCCCCCTTTTTTATTTTAAAGCTAGCTTAGTAGAAGTCCCAGCGTGGCTTTGAGGGCTGGGGCGCCACTACAGAGCCTGTTGAACTATAGGGTCAGTGGTTCAAGCTCACCAGCCACTCCTAGGGAACCCTATCTGGGTCTCCCCACCCCTTTTTTTGTTTTATCTTTTATCTTTTTTATTTTTAGTTGGTTTAGCAGGAGTCCCAGCGTGGCTCTGAGGGCTGGGGCTCCACAACAGAGCCTTTTGAACTGTAGGGTCGGTGGTTCAAGCTCACCAGCCGCTCCTCAGGAACCCTATCTGGGTCTCCCCTTTTTTCTTTAGCTGGTTCAGCAGGAGTCCCAGCATGGCTCTGAGGGCTGGGGTACCACTATAGAGCCTTTTGAACTGCAGGGTCGGTGGTTCAAGCCCACCAGCTGCCCCTTGGGAACCCTATCTGGGTCTCCCCTTTTTTTAGCTGTCTTAGCAGGAGTCCCAGCATGGCTCTGAGGGCTGGGGCACCACTACAGAGCCTTTTGAACTGCAGGGTTGGGGGTTCAAGCTCACCAACCGCTCCTCAGAAACCCTACACAGGGTCGTTACTGGTTGCAATCTACTCGATAGCGCATAACAACCAGGAGAGGAGGACAGAGTGGCTGAAAGAGAGTTAGGACATTAAATATATACCTACATTAAGCCACAGATTTTCCTATTATTATTATTGTTGGGTTTTCTTTTTTTTAATAAT
>NW_006408599.1:8879252-8887474 GCF_000296735.1 Chrysochloris asiatica | reverse complement strand
AGAATGGATAAACAAACTGTGGTACATACACACAATGGAATATTATGCTACACTGAAGAATAACAAGGAAGCAGCAAGCCACCGCATAACATGGATGAACCTTGAGGACATTACGCCCTGAGTGAAATTAGTCACAAAAAGAGAAATACTGCATGGGACTACTACTGTAAAAGACTAAGAAAAAGAAATTATACTACAGGGGGCTAGGGGGAAGTTTTTGTTGGTTGCTGGGAAATGGGTGGTGGGTGGGGGGAAGGGCGGAGGGTGGAGCACAGGGTGGGGATTGGGCTCAGGAGAGCTTGAATGGTGGGGAGGGGGGCAATATACAGGGAGGGAGAGGGAAGTGGAGAAAAGGGGCAGATGGGAGAACAATAGGGCATGTTTAGGCGGACCAAGTGGGACAGAGATAAAGAACGATGTGGGCACAGCCTTGGAGCTCCAGGGCTCTGAGACACAGGGATTGACCTATGGTTGGAATGGGCGGGGAATCATGTTAAGATGCTTGACTGTTTTTTTTGAATCTTGGTATCCATTGCATTATAATATAGAGTAGACACTGGAGAGGGAGAGAAAGGAATAGTCAGAAACACCACACTAGAAGGCTTGTAAGTCCGTCTTCTGCCTTTAACTGATTGGAATACCTAAAACGGGGCTACAGCATATCCAGTGAACGAGGCTGTCTGCAGAGCCTCTGCAATACATAAAACTATAGGTAGAAACCAGAACCACATCCAGATCACCAGAGATGAGAAATCCCCACTTGAAAGGACGAGCTGAGGAGCCTGGAATGGTGAGAAGAACAAAATATACGTCTCGAATGGAAGACCTACAGGAAAAATATGACGCAATGGAAACAGATGGACTGCTACTATGGGAACAAACGGGTCATTCCCTAGGAGACATTGGGGCAGTTGGTCAGGTCCCACCAACGTAGGCCCCCCCCAAAAAAAACTGAGACTTGGTGGAAATGCACGCTTGGATTGGTAAACACACACATCACCATTGGGGAGAAGTGGGGTAAAAGCAGCAATGAAGCGGTGAGCTAAGCCTCACAATATTCAGAGGGCTTCTGTGGACCCAGTTGGGGACCTGGTTGGCAACCAGTGCGAGGAGACCTGAGGACTCCTGGGCCCAGAGTCAGTAACGTGGCCACGGAGGACTCAAGTGGAGAATGGAGCTTCCGGCTGATGGGAACAGAGGGCATGTGCACAAGAACACCCACACTTGCAGATGACACCCACGTGACTGGGACTAGATGACTGGATGATCAGAGCTCAACCAGGAGAAGAAAGAAGGGGGTTGGGGGTGGGGAGATAGAAGATTGAGCTGATCCAAGTTGATGAACTTGACCTATGCATATGAATGCAGTGACACAAAAGAGGCAATAAATCCTTACAGCAAGAAACATTCCCACCCCCTCCACACACAGAGTAGACGTAGAGGGGCAACTTGGACATTGGATACCCAAATGGGGAGGGAGGGACTACAAAGGCAAGAAGTAACTGGCTTACAAGCCTTCAAGAGGGAACCTAGAGCTGGGGGGGCATGGAGGAAGGCAGAATCACCAGTGAGTACTATCTAATTTGTCTAGGTGGAGCTGATGAAATGAAATACAGATGGGTTACATGCGATACTGTAGTGAATAATGGTTATCAAGACAGATTGTGAATGTTGGAAATGCAAGGGTAGATGTTTTGTAGCAAGGAAGAGAGTAATTGTTTCTCCAGTCTAGGAGGGGAAGTCTCTGGGACCACCAACGGATAAGAGCCGAGAACGAGACCCCACCCAGAGAACCGGGGATGCCTGAGATGGAGACAGAGATGATGACAAGGAGGGATGAAGTGGCTGGGGACTTTGCATCAAGAGAGGGAAAGGAACTGTAGGCCGAAGACTGACGGGGGAGGGGGAAGGGTAGAGCACGGGCTTCTAGGATATGCCCTTTGGTCAGAAGACGAGGCATGGAGGGGATTGCAACCATGGCAATGTAATGATATATGATGGAATGAATATGGAACTGAGGTTCTCTCATGTAAACTATCATATAATTCACAATAAAACATTGAAAGAAAAAAAAAAAAGAATTCCAGTATAAGTTGTTGACCTATTTTTCACTCAATCATTCATTTATTTTTATAAACATATATTTTTTTGAATCTCTACTTTGTGCAAGGCATCTTACTGGAAGCTGTTGGTACAATACTATGAAAAAATTGGTCCAGGTGTAGCCTTATGGAGTTTACACCCTAATGGAAGACACAGATGAGATTAATCAAACATTCACACACATAGTGCAATTAGAAACTAGGATGACTGCTAACAAAGAAAGATGAAAAAACTCAAGAAAATAACTGAGAGGGGTCTGATCAAGTCAAGAATTCTAAGGAGTATGATGCTGAGTAGCAGCTAACTGTGGAAAAGAAGGCATAGGGTACATGAAAGGCATTCCAGGTAGAGACAACAGCAAGGCTCTTTGGCAAGACAAGCCATGGCATTTTCCAGAAAGTGTTAGGTCATTGAGACTGCAGTGCAGAAAGCATGGATCATAGAGGTACTAGATGCATCCTAAGAAGTTGGACAGATCAAGTCCATGCATTCCCTTATAGACCATGGTCTTGATCCTAAAACAATTAGAAGTTAGTAAAATGTTTTAAGCCAGCAAGTGATATGAGCAAGTTTTCCTTTGACAATATACCTCTGGCTTCAGGGAAGAGAATGAATTGAGAGCAACAAAAGTCATTGTTAATTAAGAAGTTACTGCAGTATCCCATGCAAGGTGATTTAGAGCAGAGTAGATAAAGTTAACCTATTTGAGAAATAATTAAGAAGAAAAATATGTTGGTGGGAGCAGTATAGGCAAAAAGGAAAGAAAGAAATCAAAGAGTTTCTGGGTTGCAAGAAGTAAGATAGAAACCCTGTCATGAATAAAGGCAAAGTCATTCTCAGCAAATGTAGGGTTACAAATGAGAAAAGTCACTGTAGCAGTCATCAGCGTATGGATGGTAAGGGTTAATCCTGGATTTTAAGGATTATGGAATGATTGAGGGCCAGGGAATCATAGACAGTTGATATAGTCTACTGTTTGAAGAATTCTGGCCATAAAATAAGGAAATAAAGAGGATGAATCAATAGAATGCAGTAACAGTATCTTAAGTAGACACTGGACATCCATATATTATACTTTATTTTTTTTAAAAAAGTTGAGGGGAAGTGGCTAGTACAGAGAGCACAGCAGAGTGAGAAAAAGCTTGGCTTGGGAGGCACCAGACCTAGATTTAATCCTGACTCCATCAATTCCTTATTGTAAAACTTTGGGACAACTGACTTTACTTCTCTATGTATCAGATTTCACGTTAGGAAATTAGGGACGGTATCATACCCATCACTCGAGGCTGATGAGAGGGCTCAGTGAGCAAAGTACATTAAGTGCTTTAGTTGAGTTCCTGACAAAATCCAAGTGCCCAGTGAATGGCTGTTATTATTAAAAGTACAGGGAGAAGGCATTCTGCCATTTTCATTTTTATTGCATTTAATAACTGAATTCAATGTTCCATGAAAACAAAACAAAACAAAAAACCAACAACACTATACTCTCTGACATGCAAATATGTTTGCATTTGCTAAGATTATATGTCTTGTATGTCCTATTCAATCTGGTAGAGATTTCTAGTCCCATCAAATAGACTATGTTTTCCAGTTTTGTAAGTAGGCAAGCCAAGCATTAAGTTCCTCTTTTGTAATTGACCATGAGCGTGCTGAGTAATATGTGGATTAGTCCCTCCTCTTTTTCTTTGATCTTCCCTGTTGGCTGACAGTCTGGATCTTGGCCAGTTCATCTCCTCAGAAGGAGAGGAAGTTGTCTATAATAGCAAAGAAGATTTAAGCTAGATTATAAGAAGCAACTTGACATTTTTTATCCTAAAGCAAGGAATTCCCTGAAAGGGTTTAAAGATGACAAAGGATGTATGAGCCATGATTTGAGGTAGTGATTCTCAAGCTCAGTGTGTATTAAACTCCTCTGAAGAGCTTGTGAAGATGAAAATTCTTAGCCCCGCCTCCCAGAGAAACAGAATCAGTGGGTCTGAGAGGCAAGCTAACAAATATTGCTCCCACCCTAAACCAATTGCTGTTGAGTCAACCCCTACTTATGGAGACCCCATGTGTATCAGACTAGAACTGTGCTCCATGGAGTTTTCAGTGACAGATTTAGAGATAGATCTCCAGGATTTCTTCCAAGACTCCGCAAGGTGAACTCAAACCTCCTACCTTTACTTTAAAATCTTTTTTCATTGTGCATTAGGTAAAAGTTTACAAAGCAGAGCATCAGTTTTACATTCAACAATTCCTCTCCATTATGTTTCATCTCACGGATTGCAATCTCCACAATGTAACTATCCCTTCCTCTGTGTGTTTCTTGTTTCCATTCCTCCTTCTTTCCTAACCCTTCTGAACTTTGACATTGGATAAGTGCTACACTTTTGATCTCAAATGATTGATTATTCTAAGATGTGTATGTTAGTGTTTCTTATAGTCCTAGCTATTGTTTGGAGCCATGGAGGTGACTTTGAAAATTGAGGCCCAAAGATGAGTTCCCTTCCAGACCTGAAGGGTGATTAAGAGCCTGGTCTTGGGTTCTACCAATTTCTATCTGACCAGTAAGGTGGATCTTTTTTATAATTTTGAGTTCTCTATTTCTCTCCCACTCTATTCAGAACCTTTGAATACGATCTCTTTCAGAGCAATTGGCAGTGGCAGTTGGGCACCATGTACTTTCTCTGGTCTCAGGGTCATGAAGACTGATGTTTGAATGGTCCGTTAGTCCACTGGACTACTTGTTCCTATGTGTATTCAATGTTCATCACTCTTCTTTCCTCTAACATGGAGAGACCACCTGAGGTGCGTGCTCAGGAGCTTTTAAGACCCCAGTCACTACTCACCAAAGTAGGATGTGGGATATTGTCTTTTTGGGCTTTGTTGTACACGACTTGACCATGGTGTACCCCAAGACCATGGTCCTGAGTTCCTAGGCCCAGTGATTCATTTCCTCAAGGTGCTTAAGCCTCCAACTTTTTGGTTAGTAGCCAAATGTATTCACCATTGGCATCAACCAAGAACTTCTTCCCCTTCTACTCCAGGTAATTCTAATTCACTTTGGACACACTGAGATACAGATCTCCACTCTCTGTTAGATACTTCTGACCTCTCTTATTCTACTTTAATTTTTACTTCCATCACTTTCTAATATACTATATTATTTGCTATGCTGATACTTATTTTATGTCATATAGATATAGATATAGATATAGATATAGATATAGATATAGATATAGATATAGATATAGATATCCTGGTAGAAATTAAGTTTCTAGAGGGTGAGGATATAAATATGCTAATTTTACCCTCAGGAGTCCTGGTGTGGCTCTGTGAGTTAATGCACCAGACTGCAAAGCAATTTGCATGGCAAGGTTGGCCGTTCAAGCTTACCCGCTGCTCCTCAGAAACCTTATACAGGGTCACTATGGGTTGGAATTAACTTGGCAGTACTTAACAACAACAACAACAATTTTACCCTCAGCTGTACTTCAAGTGTCTGGAACAATCTCTATCCCATAGGAATACCTTAGTTAATATATATATTTTTAATTATTTTAATTGAATCTCCACTTTCCCCAGATAGCTCATGTATGAACTTCTGAAGGAGACCCCTAACTAACTGCACTTAGAAAATTTGAAGTTTCCATGGGTAATAGTTAAGGTTATGTTACAACTCAGCTAGATCATGATTCTTAGTGATTTGGCAGATGGTATGTATTCATTACACCACTTGTCTGTCAGTTTGTCATATTGTGGTGGCTTGTGAGTTGCTGTGATTCCAAAAGCTATGCCACTGGCATTTTAAAGACCAGCAGGGTCACCCATGGTGGACAGGTTTCAGATGAGCTTCCAGACAAAGACAGACTAGGAAGAAAGAGTGATGAATTACTTCTGAATATTTAGTCACTGAAAACCTTATGAATAGCAGAGAAACACTGTCAGATATAGTACCAGAAAATGAGCCCCTCAGGTTGGAAGGCACTCAAAATGAGACTGGGGAAGAGCTGTCTCCTCAAAGTAGAGTTGACCAAGATGACACGAATGGAGTAAAGCCCACAGGAGTAAAGCCTCTGGGACCTTTATTAGCTGATGGGCACAACTCAAAATGAAGAGAAGCAGCTGTGAACATCCATTGAAAACTGGATCATGGAATGTACAAAGTATGAATCTGGGAAAATTGGAAGTTGTCAAAAATGAAATGGAACGCATAAACATCGATAACTTAGGCATTGTTGTTGTTGTTAAGTGCCGTCGAGTCGGTTCCGACCCATAGCGACCCTGTACAGGGTTTCCGAGGCTGTAAATCTTTACAGGAGCAGAACACCTCATCTTTCTCCCACAGAGTGGCTGGTAGTTTCGAATTGCTGACCTTTCGGTTCACAGCCCGAATCGTAACCACTACGAGTGAGCTGAAATGGACTGGTATTGGCCATTTTGAATCTGACAAACACATAGTTTACTATGCTGGGAATGACAAATTGAAGACGAATGGTATTGCATTCATTATCAAAAAGAACATATCCAGATCAGTCATGAGGTACAACACTGTCTGTGATAGAATAATACCCATGTGCCTACAGGGAAGCCCAGCTAATACCACGATTATTCAAATTTACGAACCAACCACTAAATCCAGTGAGGATGAAATAGAAGAATTCTACCAACTTCTTCAATCTGAAACTGATCAAACATGTAATCAAGATGTATTGATCATTACTGGTGATTGGAATGCAAAGGTTGGAAGCAAAGAAGAAGGATCATTAGTTGGAAAATATGGCCTTGGTGATAGAAATCGTGCTGGAGAATGCATGGTAAAATTCTGCAAAACCAATGATTTGTTCATTTCAAATACTTTCTTTAGACAGCATAAGAGACCACTATACACATGGACCTCTCTAGATGGAACACATAGAAATCAAATTGACTACATTTGTGGAAACAGATGATGGAAAAGCTCCATATCACCAGTGAAAACAAGGCCAGGAACAGACTGTGGATCAGACCATCAATTGCTCATATGCAAATTCAAACTAAGCTGAAGAAAATGAAAACAAGTCCACGGGAGACAAAATATGACCTTGAATATATATTTCATCTGAATTTATAGTTCATCTGAAGAATAGATTTGATATATTAAACACTAAAGACCGAAGACCAGCAGAGTTGTGGGATGACATCAAGAACATCATGCATGAAGAAAGCAAAATGTCATCAAGAAGGAAAGAAAGAAGGAAAAGGTCAAAATGGATGTCAGAAGAGACACTGAAACTTGCTCTCCAACACAGAGATGCTAAAGTAAATGGATGAAATGGGAAGGTACAAGAGCTGAACAGAAAATTTCGAAGATCAGCTCAAGATGATAAAACCAAATATTACAACAAAATGTGTAAAGATCTGGAATCAGAAAATCAAAAAGGAAGAACACGCTCAGCATTTCTCAAGCTGGGGGAACAGAAGAAAAAATTCAAGCGTCAACTTTCCTTATTGAAAGATTCTCTGGGCAAATTATTGAATGATGCAGAAAGCATCGACATCAACAGAAGATGGAAGGAACACACAGAGTCACTGTACCAAAAGGAAATGCTTAATGATCAACAGTTTTAAGAATAGTTTTATGTTCAACAAAAGGAAATGCTTAATGTTCAACAGTTTAAGAATAGTTTTAAGATCAAGAGCCAATGATACTGAAGGAGGGAGTCCAAAGTGCATTAAAGGAATTGGCAAAGAACAAGGCACCAAGAATTGATGGAATAAAAATTGAAATCTTTCAAGAAAGTGAGGCCGCAAAGGAGGCACTCACCAATCTCTGCCAAGAAATTTGGGAAGACAACTATCTAGCCGACTGATTGGAAGAGATCCATATTTGTATCCATTCCAAAGAGAGGTGACCTAACGGAATGTGGAAACCATCAGACAATCTCTTTGATATCCCATGTGAGTTAAGTTTTGCTAAAGGTAATACAGAAACGGCTACAATCAAACATTGACAGAGAACTTCCAGAGGTTCAAGCTGGATTCAGAAGAGGCCGTGGAACGAGGAATATCATTGCTGATGTCTGATGGATCTTGGCTGAAAGCAGAGAATATCAGAAAGATGTTTACCTGTGCTTTATTGACCACACAAATTGTTT
>NW_006408599.1:8876841-8878532 GCF_000296735.1 Chrysochloris asiatica | reverse complement strand
GCCATGGGCTGCCAAAAGAACCAATAGATCCATTTTGGAAGAAGTGCAGCCAGAGTGCTCCTTGGAGGCCAAGATGGCCAAACTTCTTCTCTCATGCTTTGGACATATTGTCAGGAGGGACTAGTTGCTGGAGAAGAAGATCATGCTTGGTAAGGTGGAGGGTCAGAGAAAAAGAGGAAGACCCTCAACGAGATGGATTGGCCAAGTGGCATCATCGATGGACTCAAGCGTGGCAACAGTAGCGAGGTTGGCCCGTGACCGGGTAATGTTTCGTTCTGCTGTGTATAAGGTCACTATGGGTCAGTACTGACTAGATGGCACCTAACAACAACAATATGTATTCATTGTCCATTTTGTGATCTTATGTGAATAGCCAATCAGTTGAATGGGAGTTTCCTGAGGTGTGTGGTCTGCATCTATTATATATGGATGTCCTAAAAAGGCACTGTTTTTGTCAATACTGTGTCTATCTTATAATTCTCTGACCTCTGGTTCTAGGGACATGAGCTAGCAGCCTCCTACAACCCTAAGAGCTCTTGCAAAAACATGAGTTAGGAGAAGCCGCCAGTCTTCCACATGACCCATGGATTTGTGACTTGCCACCCTCCACAACTGCTTGAGCTATTTCCTTAAAATAAACTTTTCCATTTACCTGAGGGTAAGTATATGTACCCAAATATATATCAGTATTGCCATTGATCTCAGGGTTGTTGTGGAGACAGATGCTCTTTTTGTGCATTAGTCCATTGAACTAAGAGTTTCCATGTGCTTTTTTAAATTTTCTTCACTCTTCTTTCCTCTGGACAAGGAGAGACCAATAGCTGCACTTTAGATGGCCTCTCAAGAGCTTTTAAGACTTCAGTTGCTACTCACCAAAGTAGGATGCAGAACATTGTCTTTGTGAACTATGTTATGCTAATTAGTCTTTGTGTCCCCTGGGACTATGATCCTGAGTCTCAACGACCAGTGATTCATTCCCTTAAGGTGTTTGGTTATGCCTAAAAAATTCCCAAAACTTACATCCCCTGTATCCTTCACCCCACTCATGGATATTTTGCAACAAAGGTATACACCGATTTACAAATATCCTCTGTCAAACCTACATATATTTGTGGTATACTCCTACTGTCACTCCCACACCCTTAGAACAGAGGAACTAGATGGTACCCAAACACTACTGCCAATGGCTCTGAAAGGGATTATGCCAGAAGGTCCTGGATAGAGTGGGCAAAAAAATGTGGAACAAAATGTAAAAAAATAAAAATTCTTACTTGTCAAATAGAGACTGGGGGAACCCTGAGCCTAAGGTCCTTAGTCACTCATTAGGTCTGAAACTGAATTCATCCTTGTGGCTCAGTTTTTAACCAAACTATAAATAGGTCTGCAAGGGGAACAATGACACTTGTGTAGTACACACACCTTAGAATAATTAATCATTTGAGATTAAAAGGGCAGCATTTACACAGGGACAAAATCCCAAAGGGTTAGGAAAGAAAGAAGAATGGAAACAAGAAACATAGGGAAGAAGTGGGAAAAGTGATGCTTCATTGAAGGGATTGCAATCAATGAGATCAAATACAACATATATCAATGATCTGCTATGTAAACCTTCACCTAATTCACAATCAGTGAGATGAAATACAACATACATCAATGATCTTCTATGTAAACCTTCACCTAATTCACAATCA
>NW_006408599.1:8714693-8876519 GCF_000296735.1 Chrysochloris asiatica | reverse complement strand
AATGATCTGCTATGCAAACCTTCACCTAATTCACAATCAATGAGATGAAAATACAACATATATCAGTAATCTGCCATGTAAACCTTCACCTAATTTACAATAAAAGGTTTTTAATGTATTGCTTTTAGGGTTTCAGTTTATACATGTATGGGTTTATCCCAAGCAAACCATGTTTAAACATGTCTGTGTAATCAATAGATAGCTGCAGACAAGCATTCTCAGTAACACACTTCTCTTAGTCTCATTTAGAGTACCTTTAAAAAGAGTTCCATCAAAAATTGACTTCCAAGAGGATTTTCTGGACTAGTTAAATTCAAGACAGAGATGCCAGCTCAGAAGATTATGATAACTATTGACATTTCAAAGAGATAATCTTGATAAATTTCCTTAAGGGACACAGGACTATCATGGGTGCTTATTATGAAAAGATTTTAAGGAATTTAAAACTACATTGGGAGAAAATTTCAAAAAGCTCTATTAAGAAAAAAATTTCCCCATCATGACAATGCCCTTTGCTATTCTTTGAGGGTAGCAAGGGCTGCCCTGTAAGAATTTCATTGGAAAAACCTTGTCCCACACTACAAACCCTGATCTTGCCCCTTAGGACATCTTTTCCCCCCCACACTCAAAGAGCATTTAAAAGGAACATGATTTGAGTACCTCAAAGATGCCAAAAGTACTGTTGGATATATTGTAAATCAAAGAGCACAGAATTCTTCAATGAAAGGTTGTTGTTGGTGGTACTGTCAAAAGAGTTCCAATTCATAGCAACTTTATGAACAGAATGAACCACTGACAAGTCTGGCTATGATTGAGCCCACTGCCACTGCCACTATGCTAATACATTTGGTTGGGGGGTTTCCCTCTTTTTCACTGATGCTTCACTTTACCAAGCATTGTGTCCTTCTCCAGGTACGTGTCCCTCCTGATAATATGTCCTAAGTATGAGAGACAAAGTCTAGTCATCTTGGCTTCCAAGGGGCATTCTGGTTGTACTTCTAACACAGATTTGTTTCTTCTTTTGGCAGTCCATGGTACTTTTAATGCTCTTTTCCAACATCATAACTCAACTGCACGGATTCTTCTATGGTCTTCCTTATGTATTGTCCAATTTTCACATACATATGAGGAAATACCACGGCTTAGTTCAGGGACACCGTAACCCTCAACCTGGTATCTTTGCTTTGGAACACTAAAAAGGTCTTGTGCAGCAGATTTGCCTAATGCAATATGTTGTTTGACTTATTGAGTGCTGCCTCCATGAGCGTTGATGGTGGATTCAAGCAAAATGAAGTCTTTGGCAATCTTCTATCTATTTATCATGATGTTATTTATTGGTTGTGAGAATTTTGGTTTTCTTTACATTGAGGTGCAACCGTACAGAAGACTGTGGTCTTTGATCTTCATCAGCAAGTATTTAAGTCCTCTTCCCTTTCAGCAAGCAAGGATGTATCATCTGTATATCACAGATTGTTAATGAGTCTTTTTTCAATCCTGACGCTACATTCTTCTCCATATAATTCTTGGATTTTTGCTCAGTGTACAGATTGAACAAGTATGGTGAAACAATATAATTCTGATGCACACCTTTCCTGATTTCAAACAATTCAGTGTTCCCTTGTTCTGCCTCTTGATCTATGGACTGGTTCCTCATGAGCACAATTAAGTGTTCCAGAATACTCATTCTCCACAATGTTGTCCATAGCTTGTCATGATCCACACAGTCACAAGTCTTTGCATAGTCAATAAAGCACAAATATTTTTAGTATTGTCTGCTTTCAGTCAAATTCCATCTGATGTCAGCAATGATAGCCCTCATTCTATGTCCTTGTCTGGATCCGGCTTGAACCTCTGGCACTTCCCTGCCAATGTACTGTTGCAGCCATTTTTTAATTATCTTTGGCAAAATTTTACTTGCATGTGGTATTAATGATATTGTCCAATGATTTCTGCATTCCATTGGGTCAACTCTTTTTGGAATGGACACAAATACAGATTTCTTCAAATCAGTTGGCGAGGTAGCTGTCTTCTAAATTTCTTGTTATAGATGAGTGAACACCTCCAGTGTTACATCAGTTTGTTGAACATTTTCAATTTGTATTCCATCAATTTCAGGAGCCTTGTTCTCTGCCAATGCCTTCAGTGCACCTTGGACTTCATTGGCTCTTGATCATTTGCTACCCTTTGAAATGGCTGAGCATCAATCATTTATTTTGGTACAGTGACTCTATATATTTCAGAAGTTGTCAACCCTGCAATTTTGTGGCAAGAAAGCAGTCATAGACAATATGGGCATAGCTGTGCTTCAATAAACATCATTTATTAAAGCAGGTGGTTGTTTGGATTTGACCTGTGGGCCATCGTTTTACAAGTCTGGTCTAGATTAACTTTGAAATCTTTTAATGCTTTCTGTATCATTCAGTATCCACCACCACCACCACCACCCCCACCACCCCCCGAATCCTTCATTATTACAAGTCAAGCATAGACCTCAATGGAGGGTATTTTCAGAAGCAATAGCTTCACATTTGATTTATTGTTTGTTTAATAAAGATTTCTATGATTTTGTAGGAATACTTTTTGACTCATCGTCATATATATACACTTCAATGGCTTTGTTCCTGAAGTGAATGTAGTCTAAGATATCTTGGAGCTATTGTTCAGGAAAAATAATTTCCTTCAGATAGAGACTCAAAAGAAGCCCTCAAAATCAGGATTCATGAACCTCAAATAAATAGCCCTTGCCATAAAACCAGTCCTGGTCCCTGTATTTCACTCTTTGTTGCTGTAGTTATTAGACAGAATCTCACATCTAGTTCTGTCTCTTCCTTGGGTCAAAGCTTTGAAGAGCTCTCTATTCCGTGCATAGTATTCAAATCTCTCAATTCACCATTCAAGTCATCTACAACTCAGTCTTCTGCATATCGCTTTTCCAGTTTTATCCCTTCCAAGTGGTTCATGCATATTTCATAAATGGTTGGCTAAACACATAAGCATTGGAATCATATGTCCTGACTTTGGATTTTAACCAAAATACCGAATAGCTGTAGGATCCTAGGTAAATCATTTAACCTCTTTAAAGTCTCAAGTTATTTGTATTTGTGAAATAGACATCTACTGCCAACTTCACATATATTATACAATGACAGAATGAAACAATATATATTAATACACACACAAGAGAATTTTTAAAGTGCCAAATTTTACTTTTCTAAATGTTTGTCTCATAGTATTTGATGTAACTGTCTTACTGCTTCTCTTCCAACATCCCTTCATCTACACAAGAATTTGTCAAACTTTTTCTGACTAGACAGTGAATATTTTCACTTTTTTAAGCCATACTCTCTCTCTGTGGAAACTTATCAACTCTATAATTGTAGCAAGAAAGCAGTGATAGGAAATATCGGCATAGTTGTGATTCAATAAACATCATTTATTAAAGTAGGTGGTTGGTTGCATTTGACCTGTGGGTCATAGTTTTACAAGTCTGGCCTAGACTAACTTTGAAATCTTACATTTTTCTGAGCCTCAGTCTCTTCATCTGATAAACATTGATAATACTCCTCCTTCATAAGTTGTTGGACCATTAAATAAGATAAAGTGCAGTTAAGGAAAGTAGTATATACATCTGCTAGTATTATCTTCATCATCAAAGACTTGTCGCTCAAGTTATTGCACTATCTAACCCTATCTACCTTCCCTGCCCTAAGAATCTTTTCCAGATTCCCTCTCTCAGAACTTTTTTCTCCTGTTCTTCTAACACTATTGGAATTTCTACTGTGTTATTTGAAATAAATCATGTATTAATGTAGCATATGAAAGTCATTAGAGTTGCTTATGTGGTTTCTGCCTCATCCACCAGACTATGGACTCCTTGAAGGCCTTATTCCTCTCTGCACTGCATTTCCTAGTACAGTGTCTGGCATGCATTAAGCACCCAATTCAAGGTGATGGTCGTGATTGCACTTCAATAATGATTATGTTGGTGGTGGGGGTGGCAATACTGTGGTGATGGTATGGTGATGGAGATGGTGGTGGTGGCAGCATTGATGGTGAGGGTAGTAACAGTGAAAGTAACAATGCTGCTGGTGGTAATAATACCAGGGGGCAGGTTTGACTGCTCATTATTTTCTGAATCATAGACATTTGGAATTCTCTTCTCAGTTTGAGAGACGAAATGGAAATGGAGCAAATACGTCTGCTGTACAGAGTGAGAGACTATGCTGGAAGATCAGACAACCACAACAAGACCAAAATTAAACATGACATTACCCAGAGCAGTGTGAAACAAAGAGAAAACAGTTCATAAGATTAGAAGTCAGGACTAGAAAAGAATCATCCATATCCACAGAATAGTTCACAGATTTCAAAATACTAACACAAGCAGTCTTTCAATTTTCCTATTTAAAAGCCCATGGGGAAAATTACTACCACCCATTTCACAGACAAGGCAATTGAGTCTTAAGGAGTTGGAGGACATTTCTGAGGGTCACACAGATCAGAAGTCAACATTGTCTACTTCAAATCCAGACTTGGCTGTATGACACAGAGGAAGTCACTCATCTTTAGGTGTTAATTTTACTACCTGGTAAACAAGATTGTCAAACAAATAAACAAGATATGATTTCAAACTCATTCTGCACTCATAGATTCTTTGTCATTGAGATGGTGTTCAGGATATGCGTATATTTCACTTCACAATACTAAATTTAAGGGGTAAAACCAATGTTATCTCTAGAGAGGAATTTAATTATAAGTTACAGAATGCCTCTTCCTACCTAAAAATATTTCCCATGTATTAGAGTAAAATTTAGTTCCAACTCTATTTCAGAACCAAAAGAGACTCAGGATGAGATCTCGTCCACACTTTTCATTATACAGATAAAGAGCCACCTAAATAGTAAAAGCATTGCATTTAGTGCCATTTAACAATCAATGATGGAGCCTACTTTGGATTCAGGTTTCCCAATTATCTAATTCTCCCAGAGAAAACCCAAAATTTATAGGGATACATACTATAATGCCCACTTTACAAATAAGTAAAATTAAGGCCAGCAAATGACAAATTCAAATCCATCTCTCTCTGGCTCTTCTCAGTGACAAAATTCCATCTTTCCCATGTGGAGCCCCCTCTCCATTCACAAGTTAAATTAAAAACCATACAAAGTTGTGTACATTAAGCACCCATTGTGCACAGCCAATTTCTGTGACTCTGGACTATATATGGGTCATTTAACAGGTAAAGCGAGAAGATTTACACATGAGTCAAATTCTCCATTATACATTGTTTTCCGTGCTTTGCTTATTCAAAACCATTGTTGTTGTTGTTGATAAATGCCCTGGAGTCAGTTCCAACTCATGTTGTTGTTGTTGTTAGGTGCCATCGAGTAGGTACCGACTCACAGCGACCCTATACACAACAGAATGAAACACTGCCCAGTCCTGGGCCACCTCACAATTGTTGCCACACTTGAGCCCATTGATGCTTCCACTTTGCCAATCCATCTCGCTGGGGGTCTTCCTCTTTTTCTCTGACCCTCCACCTTACCAAACATGACTCATAGCGACCCTATATAGGGTTTCTGAGAAGTGGCTGATAACTTTGAGTCACCAACCTTGAGGTTCAAACAAACCTTGTGGTCAAGTATTTATCCTACAGCACCATTTTGTTTTTGTTAAGTGCTGTGGAGTCGGTTCCAACTTATAGTGACCCTGTATAGGGTTTCCGAGGAGCATCTGGTAAGCTTGAACCGCCACAGAGTATAATTTAGAGGGTTTTCCAAATGAGGCAGAAGGCATAAACATTCCCCATGCAGTCTTTGGGTGAACCCAAAGAGATCCCAACCATCCAGTATCTGTCAGTGCCCAAAGCCACCCAGTGTACACTCTGACCCTGCTTCAGAATTTGAAGCCAGACTGTTGCACAAAACTCAGGTACATCAATCTCCACCCACCTCTCTGAAACATTGATCATGATGTATAATGGAACTGAGAGTTGACTGAGTTCTTCAAACTACTCAGAGCATCAAAGGTTCTCATATAGAAAAATGGTTATATTTTGAATTGGAAGATCTGTAGAAGGAAATCCTTTCACTCTTGTCTATAGAGTATGAGTCCCAGAAATATTTATAAAGTAAGAACATGTCTCTGAAATCCTTCCACTAGCATATAGAAGGCAAAATGATGCCATTTTCTTAGATATTATCAAATGTCTTAAGGCAATGAGTTGCTGGGCCTCAAGGTTCAGGACCATAGTCTCAGAGGACACTGTGGTCAATTGGCACAACATATCCACAATAACGATGTTCTAAGTCCTACTTTGGTGAGTAGAGTCTGGATCTTAAAAGCACAAGAGCAGTCATCAAAAGCACAGCTATTGGTCTCTCCATGTGCAGAAGAAAGAAGAAAGATGAGAAATGAAGAGACTTGGAATCAATTAGTCCAATGGACTAATGGAACATGTGGAACATCATTCTCCAAGACTGAGAACAGAAGAATTAGAGAATGCCTGGCTACCACTACCAACTGCTCTAAAAGAGATCACATAAGAGGGTCCCAGATAAAAAAAAAAAAAAAAAAGAGACCGGGCAAGATTTTCCTTAAGGACAAAGTTAGGAAGGGATGGAAAGGTGGATGCAAGGCAAACAGGAACCACAGGGATGAAGCGAGATAGCTGTTGTTGTAGGGAGGGAATTACAATCATTGAAATGAGACAAAGTGTAGGATTTTTAAAATGTAAAACTGATGATCTTATCTATAAACTTTCACTCCATTCACAATAAAAAGTTCAAAAATAAATAAACAAAATCCCTCCACTGTCAATCTGCCCTTTGACGTCTCCATATAAAATGTGGACCCGCCTTTAAAATATGAAATCCTTGTGTGGCGCTGTAGGATAAGCACTAGACTGCTAACCACAAACCCACCAACTGCTCCTCAGAAACCCTATACAGGGTCTTTATGAGCAACCTACTTGACAGTATTTAAGAACAACAACGACAACTCTAAATGTCCAGAGTGATGTGGTCATCAGCAAAGTAGCTAAGTACCACCTAGAAAGAGGAGCATAGACAAAGGAAGGGATGATTGGAGACAAATTTCATTTTATTATTGTCATAGGAGTATTTGCTCTATCTCATGCAATGTCTCAGTCACTCTACAACTCATTCATGAGTGCCTTGGATTCCCCATGATGTAAAGATCATGAGATCAAATTTTATAGATGTGGAAATAGGTATAGAAAAGGAATTCACCAAAGAATAGGAGACCAAATTAGGATTCCTGAAGGAGCTCTGATAGCATAGTGGTTATGAATCGGGCTGCGAACCGAAGGTCAGCAGTTGTAAACTACCAGCTGTTCCTCGGGAGAAAGATGAGGCTTTCTGCTCCCGGGATGATTTACAGCCTTGGAAATCCTGTACAGGGTCACTATGAGTCGGAACCGACTTCACGGCACATAACTACCACCCAAGTCTGTTAGAACACAGAACCTACACTATGTGCCTCCACATAGAAGATGTTTATGGAAGGAAACTTAAGATAGAAACCCATTCAACCTATTTATTTTACAGATTAAAAGAGAGAGAGAGCCAGAAAAGGAAAAGGACTTGCCCACGGCCTCACTGTCAGTCAGAGCTCAAAAGTTCCTGTTACATCAAGGCTCTTTGTGTTTTATTGACATGGCCTCTGCCTCCAGATGAAGAGAAAGACAGAACAATGGAGATGCCGCTGGGGAAAGTGGGGAGAAAAGAGGTGAGAACACAAATGATGGAGAAAGTCAGAATGACTGCTTTCTCCTCAAGTCACCTCTCTTGGCGGTCATACTCCCTTCCCCAAGGATCATGTCCAGATCTGAACTGGGTCTCTCCTATCCACCCTTGCCACAATCTGCCTCCCTTGGAAATATCTGATGCACCACAGTCCCCTGGCTGCTGTGAAACTCTTAATAGGCCTGTCTTTGGAGCTGGGGATAGAAAGAAGAAAATGGAAACTTGGCCAGCTCCAACACATATTTGTAGGGATCACTAGGAGAAGAAGAGCCTTGAGCTGAGAAGACAATACACATGAATGTCTGCCCTACTCCTTCCATTGTTGTCGTTGTCCTATTGTTATCAAGTGCTGTTGAGGCAGTTCCCATCCATAGTGACCCTGTATAGGTTTTCCAAGGAGCAGCTGGTGAGCCTGAACTGCCGACCTTGCAGTTCAAACAGCTTTGCAGTCTGGCGCATTAACCCACAACACCACACCAGGACTCTGTCAAGGCACCATAACTCTCCTAGAATTCTCTGCAGCAGCTTTACCAGTTTTCTCTCAGTTCCTCAAGTGGGATATGTTTACTCCTTCTTCAGGCCCTTTACAGGGGCTAGGCATTCTCCCTGGGATGCTCCTCTTCCTCGCTCAAACCAGCCCTCCACATTCCTTTTATGTACAGTGCCCAAAGGGCTCAGTCTAAACACCAGTCTTCAAGGAAGCCTCCTTTGGCCCCATAAAGCGTGGTATATCCTTTCGACTCACCCACCTGGACTTCTCCCTTGGACTTTGCTGTCTGTATGTACGGTTTTTGTTCTTTATGTGGTTATCTCATTAACATCTGTCTTCTCCACAGTCTGTAAACTCCGTGAAGATAAAAACTATGTCCATTTGTCACACTCCCAATTTCCCAGTGTGTAACACAGTACTTGGTATATGTTGTTGTTGTTAAGTGCCATCAAGTTGGTTCCGACTCATAGCAACCCTGTTTAGGGTTTCTGAGGAGCAGCTGGTGGATTTGAACCATTGACCTTGTGGTTCAAATTGACCTTGCAGTCCAATGCTTATTCTACAGTGGCACACTAGGATAGAAATACTTATTGAATGAATGCTAGTGCTTCCAGTATTCCAGGTCTCCTGTTAGGAGGACAGCGACATCTAGTGGTAGCTTTCTGCACTCTTGGGCTTCACTTGGAACACATCATTTATCAATCTCCAAAAGACCTAAATGGATCATGCTAAGGGCACCTGATACAGAATCCTCACCTGGGAGAATATAACTCTTACACAAAGAGGAAAAAAGGCATCGTTGCCCTTGCTGTCACACGTCGCAACAACACATCAAAAGCCCTGGGATATAGCTAGTACACATTACAGATGAAGAATGTAGCACATTACAGATGAGGAGACTTAGAATCAGAGCAACAGCCCTTGGGGCAAATTCACATAGCAAGTGAATGGGGACATCCCTATTCTCACTCACCAAGGCCTGGAGAGTCTACCCCTACAGTTATCTAACATCTCCTAACTGATCTTCCTGCTGTTCAATTTTCACAGTCCATAACCCTAAAGTTAGAGGTATGTACTCGTATATAGTTGTACTTGTGCGTGTGTCTGTATGTATGTATATGCGTATATACTGTTTTTGTTCACGTGTCTTGTCAAGTCAGTTCCAACTCATAGAGAACCTGTGAAGGGTTTCCAAGGCTGTAAATATTTACAGGAACAGAAAGTCTCATCCTTCTCCTAAGGAGTGGCTGGTGGATTCGAACTGTTAACCTTGTGGTTAGAAGCCCAACAGGTAACCTCTAAGCCACCAGACTCATAGTGACCCTGTATAGAGTTTCCGAGGCTTTTAAATTTTTACTGGAGAAGAAAGTCTCAAATATACACATATATAATGAGGCTTCAAAATGTTCATGGGAAAATGTCATTATCTTTTCATTCCCTTTTCATTCCATTTTCCCATGAATATACACTCCCTCATGCCAATACTCTGCCTCCCCTTGCTTTGAATTCTATGTTCATTGTTTTTTTGTTTTCCTCTTTCAAATCCTATGCTGTGTAATGACTAAGCACTCAGCTGCTAATTGAAAGGTTCGCAGTTTGAACCCACTCAGCAGTTCTGAGGAAGAAAGACCTGGCAATCTGGTTCCATGAAGGTTATAGTCAAGAAAACTCCAGGACACGGTTCTAATTTGTCACATGGGGCCACTATGAGTCAGAATTGACTTGCTGGCACTAACAACGGCAATGATATTGTATATGTATTTTTTCCAAAGTTTGCATGGGACTGTGTGTATATATGCTTGATTGAAAAGTTTGGGGGGAAGAGTATCTCACTATATGGATTCTTTGGGTTAATACCCAGGTTTAACTCAGTGTCTGGACCAAGGGAGCTCACCTCCTTGGTGCCATTGTCTTGGATAAGGGTGTAAAGTGGTATCACACGGTTGATCTCCAGCAGTACTGGCGTAGGGCTAAGCTGCTCCTTGCCTGGCCGGCGGCAGAGGTGGCAGGTGGATGGACAGCGGCCCTTCTCCTCACAGCGAATCTCCACCCCTGAGATGAGCTGGTCATCTGATAGCATCTGGGCTGTCAGCAAACCCGAGAGGTAGGTGATGAAGGGCATGGACTTCAGTTCCTTCTTGCTGCCCAGCTCCGTGGTTTCTGGAGAGGTAAGAAACAGGAAGCAGGAGAGGCAAATTCAACATCAAGGGCTACAGTGTTGGTATCTCAATTAAAAGGGAGAAAAGGTGATAAAGTCACTTGTTCTTCATGCCTTGGATAGAATACTGACCTAAATGTTCAGAGACCAAAATGATCATTCACTTTAAGTACTCCCTTACCTTCACGGTCTTTACTTCTGACATGTTTAAGATGAGTAGCTTAGACTAAAAGATTCTCCAAGGATATTGCAATTTGTAAACATTCAAGGATCCTGCTTTCCCATTTAGAAAGTATTTACTGTCTATTGTCAATTTACACAAGTCATGTTTCCTTCAAAAACTTGCTCCAGTCCTATATTTCCCATAAAGCTCCATATAATGGGGGAACAAGCTTTGGAGTCAGATCATTTACTGTTAAAATTTCAGTTCTGCTTCATAGGAGCTTTGCAACCTTAGGAAAATCTCTTACTATCCAGGATCTTTGGTGATTAATTCTGTAAAATGGAGTTAATAATACCAACTAAATTAGTTTGCTATGGATGGTAAATGAGATAGAAGGAGGTAGAACAATCTGGAAAGGAGTAGATGCACAATATGTCACTTCCTTTTTCTTTCCCTGCTTGCCTGTTATCTTGTTTCTTCATTGCACCCTAAGATCGGATTCATGACCTTCTCCATTCTGCACCTTCCTTTCTTGACTTCAGCTAGTATTCCTCACCTCTGTGCCTTTGCTCACCCTAGTTCTCCTGCTTAGAATGTCCTTCTCCACTGCCTCCTGGTCTCTCCAGATCTTTTACATATATCCACGCCCTATCCCAATGTCACACTCTTCAAGAAGCCTTTCCTCATTGTCCAAGTGCCTCACCTCAGAATAAGCATTTCTATTTATGAGACCTCAGCTTGTTAAACTCACTTTCCTTTCCCACTTTCTGCTGACCTCTACAATCATGTCACCTCTGTGGCCCAGGGACATGTCTCTCATTCCTGCTTCCCCATCAGTGCCTAGTAGGGAGCTCTGAATATACTTGAGACTCAACAAATAGGGAGATTATAGACCTCTTAATGGTTTGAACTGAATTCATGATCTAGTATAGAGACTCCCTAATTCTTCTGAGGAACCTACAGATCCCAAGATGCATCTCATCTGCTTCTACAAGACAAGAGGGAAACTGAGCAGGTAGAACTCTAAACTCCCATCTCAGCTTCAAATAAAGCTGTTGCACTTATATCGCTTCTATTGACCAGGCTTCAATATAAGATTTTATCAGAAGAAAGTGTTCTATGGCTAGATCAAAAAGTTTGAAGAAACCAGGTGATCTGTACATCCCAGAGGTTCTATTTACAGACAATTCTAAGTTTGTGGTGTCCTCAAAATTGGTCAATGCATAATCTGCGTGGCAAAACTGGATGACACTGTACGAAGGGGCAGAGCTTGGTCCAGATGACAGCTTCTTCCAAGCCTGGTGAAGTCAAGACAAGCTACTGCCTCAGTGGAAGCAAAGGTCCTGGGCACTGAGAAAGTAAGGTTGTCTCCTGCCCTTGCTGTTGACTTGCAGTGACATGCAGCTGATGTGGAAATGGGCTTGCCAATTAGAAATACAAATAAACGCAGCCTTCATTCATTACTCGCTGGGCCCTGGGGCCTGGGATCTGGGCTCCACCTTTTCTGTCTGGCTGTCAGCAAATGCTTATGAGCACCAGATCAAAGACTCTAAAGGAGGAAGACAAGGCGAATTCCAGTTAACCAATCCTTCAGAGGGATTAAAGAAGGGTAGTTACTAAGATAAACAAAACAAGGCTGTGAAGAAGGCATCTCAGCAGCTGGGAAGACAGCCGTATATACAGACATGTCAAAAGAAGAAGATGATGACAAATTTTAGAACTGCAGGCCAGAAGCATACTTGTGGAGAAGGGTGACTGCAAACCTGGGAGAGAACAGCCATTTGAGGTAAAAGGTCATGAGGAAGTCAGAAAGGAGAGGACATTAGAGATGAGTTAGCCCACACTTGGTTGCAGGGGTCAGAAAATTACAGTCCATGAGCCAAATCCAACCTGCTCTTGTAAAGAAAATTTTATTGAAATATGGCCACACCCATTCATTTATGTACCATCTATGTCTACAACGGCAAGATCCAGTAGTTGCATGCAACAGACATATATGGCCCTCAATGCAAAAACTGTTCATTATCTGGCCCTTGACAAAAAAAAAAAAAAAAAAAGCTGGAAAGCTCTACTGTAGCCCCATGTTAAGGACCCATGCAAGATCACATAAGAGAAATTGTACCCCTAAAACTTTCTAAGGTCACTCAGTGACCTATCAACATATGACTCCAGTCTTCTGATAACCAATTTCTCACTTAAATTATTGTCATCTATTTGAAAACACAGGTGGCATCTCCCTCATGGCACCTTGTAATAATTTAATTGAGAAGGAATGTAACCTGGTTCTGGGAGTAAAAACACACCAATATTGATGATCATTGGACTTAAGATATAACTACTCATTTAACAACAAAACAATCTGTAGATCTTTGCCCATCTGCTTCTGTCCAAAAAGTATTTTGCTTTCTTCCACAGATTTATCCCAACAAAAAGATTGGCGGTGGGTGAGATGGGGAGTGCCTCACTAGTTAAAAGCCCAAAATCCAGGCTGAATACAACCTTCAGCAGAAGTATAGCATTCACCGCTGAATTTAGGAGCTGATTTTGCAATAGGAGACTCCTTGGGGTCAAGTGGCCCAACCTCATAAACAGGTGAAGAACCTGAAACCTAAACAGAGAAAAGGATGTACCTCTAAGTCAAATCTACATTTATTAACAATAATCCCTCTGTTAAAGACTCTGTCCTGCCTCAATTGTGAGCTAGTAGAGAGTTACAACAGGGAAGACCATTAGACATTGCATTAATTATTCCTATGCAGACACTACAATTGCAAAAGTTAATTGCTTCTGAGTCACCTCTACCCCATGGCTAGATTTATCTATTTAAAGGGCAAACCCTGTATTTCTATCCTGCTTAAAATTCTTCAAGGCAGTGGACTAATATTAGGAAAAAGACCAAATATCCTTAAGATGAACCATAAAACCTGCACTTTGTCTTATCTCACTCGCCTAATTCTCTTCCTTTCAGCTTCGTTGGCCTTTATGTACTTGAATACACCCTACTTCTTTTTCTTTCAGTCTTGGCACAGGCTCTTCTCTCTGCATAGAATCTTCCCCTCATCATACCCCCGGCTCCTGCCTTCTGGCTAACTTCCACTCAACCCTCAGATCTTAGTTCAAATGCCAATTTCTCAGGAAAATCTTCCCTGAAATCCATATTCCCATGCCACCAATCAACATTGTTGTTGTTAAGTGCCGTCCAGTTGATTCTGACTCAGCAACCCTGTATAGGGTTTTCAAGAAGTGGCTGGTGAGTTTGAACCTTGTGGTTAGCAGTCCAGTGCTTACCCTACAGTACCATGCCAGTATGCCAACCCATATTTAGGGCTTCCAATGGAAGATCCTTATAGTATTCTGTTCTCTGTATCATCCGTTAATATCTCGAGACTGTAAACTGCATGAAGCCAATGGCAGTGGCAGTTTTGTTGGTTACCATACTGTTTTACACAGTAAGCTTTCAATAACATATTCAGGAAATATGCATTGACTATATACTCTTTGCATACCCACTGGTCATCGTACTGGACTATGAAAGCATTGATAGCTCTAAGATTTGTACATTTCAAGGCTGACTAAATTCATTGATGGTTTGTAATGAAGACACACCTCTTCCCAAATGAAAATTAGCTCTCTTAATTGAAAGTTCAATAGACGAATAGCTGACCAATTTGCCACCAGAGGAACTGGGAGAGTTGGGTTAACGCAGACTGACTGTAACAGGCCAAGGGTAAAGAACATTTTTGAAGAGACTTATCCTCTGTTCACATTTCCCATCCCTCTGAACAATGCTTCCAAAATAGGATCATGTTTGGTTTCAAGCCCAATTCAGTTTCAATGACACTACAACCCATTCATTTGAGAACCTGTCAACTAAACTCTCTTTTTTCTCCTCCCAAATCCCTGCTGGGTATTATTTTGTTGCCACTAAAAAAAAAAAAAATTAAAAAAAGACCCCGTTGAAGTGACAACTCCATGTTGGGAGGGCAGCCAGGACTTTTCGGCAGGAGGTGATGGCACCACTTGCTCTCATCCAGAAAACAAAACAAAAGCATCAGACTAAGGGCTTCTGGGATAGCCAAGGTTGCGCGGATGTTTGTTCAATATTCGGCAACAGTGCAGGGCGCAGCCTCCCTAGTTAAACGGGCTTGCTTTGGCAATAGGCTTGCACTTGAAGCATTTTAAAAGCTCCACAGGGACCAGAGGGGCTCAAATTAGAAACGTTAAGGGTGGGGGAAAGAGGGTGAGACTTTTATATCATAAAGAATGGGCTTTATTACAGCAATGGCCTCCCAGGAATTGCTGAAATGGGATCATTTCTTAGGCGGAGTTACTGTCTCCTTTTGGAGGAAAGTAATTGCTCTGAGGCCTGACTCAAGGACCCACACAAATACCCTGAACAAAGAGAAAGTGGCCAGCTGAAACACCCTGGGCAAGACCTGCCCTTCTATGTTGGGCAATCAGAACCTTTCAACAGCTTAACCATCAAAGTCCAGCGTCATTAGTGTACCCTTTTAAAATAATACCAGTTGCCATTGAGCTGAAACTGACAAACAATGACCCCGTAAGTGTCCGAGTAGAACTGTACTCCATAGGATTTTCAATGGCTAAGATTTTGGAAGCAGATGAGAAGTGTTTCTTCCAATATGCCTCAGGGTAGACTTGAACTCCTGGTAGTGTAGTGGTTACGAATCGGGCTGCGAACCTTAAGGTCAGCGGTTCGAAACTACTAGCCGCTCCGCGGGAGAAAAATGAGGCTTTCTACTCCCGTAAATATTTACACCCTCGGAAACCCTGTACAGGGCCGCTATGGGTCGGAACCGACTCGACGGCACTTAACAACAACTTAACAAGACTTGAACTCCAAAACTGTTTAGTAGCCAAGTGAGCTACCTGTTTACACCACCCATGGTAGTATTGACCTAAGATGTTACTGTGTTGTTAAGTGCCGTTGAGTCGATTCCAACCCATAGCGACCCCGTATAGGGTTTCCAAGGAGTAGCTGGTAAGCTTGAACTACCTACGTTGCAGTTATAGGAAGGGAATAAATAATGCACCTAACATAGGTTAAACACATAAGGACAAACCTTAGTCATTGTCATTACTGCTGATGTAGTACTAGAATGTTAAGATAGAAAAGTCTGTTGAGACATGAAGATGACATAATGGAAGTGAATTCCCAAAGATTGGCCTCTATAGGCTAAGTTTACAAAAACGATGAATCCTAACTAGTTTCACAATTCTGAGTCCTGCCTAAGAGAAAATCTAACAGAATTTCCCACATGGTGAGGGGTGCCTGTGAGGTGGGCTGGCAGGGTCGCTATGGGTCGGAACTGACTCGACAGCACATAACAACAACAACAACAGAGGGGGATTAGCAGCAGTTAACCACACAGAAACTGCATCATTTCAGGTCTTGTGAGAAATCCCTAACAATAGGAATCACAAAAAGACTATGAAAAAGTCAAATCACATGAAAAAGCCCTAAAGAGGAAGCACTAGCTTTAAATATCTAACAGGACCAGAGAGCACAGAACCAGGGTACAAAGGGCCGAAAAACAAAGCCTGGCCTTCTCATTCCTATCATCCCTCCCTCCTTCACCTTTGACCCTATAGGAAGGGGAAGAAGTGAAAGATGGAAAAACATAACCACAGTAATCATGTCCCACCTCTTACTATTGTCACTGGAAAGAACAAGACTTGATTCAGGGAGTTTTCATTAAAATCTTGAACTGGACTTTCTAATTTCTGACTTGCAACCATGTCATTGTTGTTAGAAATCACCGAATCAGTTTCAAACTACATTGACCTGTGTACAACACAACAAAACAACCTCCAGTCCTGTGCTATCCTGACAATCTTACTATGTTTGAGCCTTCTGTTACAGCCACTGTGTCAATCTATCTCATTGAGGGTGTTCCTCTTTTTCCTTGATCCTCTACTTTACCAACAATGATGTTCTTCTCTAAAGAACTAGTCCCTCCTGATAATTTGCCCAAAGCATATGAGACAAAGTCTCATCATCTTACTTCTAAGAAGCATTCTGGCTATACTTCTTCCAAGAAAGATTTGTTTGTTCTTCTGGAAGTTCATGATATATTCAATATTCTTTGTATCAATATTCGAAATTCAAATGCATCCATTATTTTTCAGTCTTCCTTATTCATTGTCCAGTTTTTGCATGTATATGAAGTGATTGAAAATACCATGATTTGAATCAAGCACACCTCAATCATCAAAGTGACAGCTTTGGTGTTTAGCATTTTAAAAGAGATCTTTTGCAGCAGATTTTCCCAGTGAAATATGTCATTTGATTTCTTGGCTTCTGCTTCCATGGGTGTTGATTGTGGATCCAATGAAATGAAATTCTTGACAACTTTAATATTTAATATTTTTTCTATTTATTATGATGTTGCTTATTGGTCCAGTTGTTTTCTTTTTTTTAATGTTTAGTTGTAACTCACACTGAAGGCTGTAGTCTTTGATTTTCATTAATAAATGCTTCAAGATCTCTTTGCTTTCAGTAAGCAAGGTTGTGTCATCTGTATATTGCAGGTTGCTAATGAGTCTTCCTCCAATCTGGATGTCCCATTCTTCTTTCTATAGCCCATCTTCTCAGATTCTTTGCTCAGCATACAGATTGAATAAGTATGACAAGCAGGGTGAACACAGACACACACTTTTCCTGATTTTAAACCATTCGCTATTCCCTTGTTCTGTTCTAATGACTGCTTATTGGTCTATGCACAGGTTCTCCATGAGCATAATTCATTGTTCTGGAATACCCATTCTTCACAATGTTACTCAATATTACTCATAATCTAACAGTCCACATGGTCCAATGCTTTTGCATAATTAATAAAATACAGGTAAACATCTTTCTAGTACTCTCTGCTTTCAAGCAAGATCCCTTGTGTCATGTCCTCTTCTAAATACAGCTTGGGTTTCTTGCAGTTAGTTCCCTGTTGCTGTACTGCTGCAACTACTTTTAATTTACATTCAGCAAAAGTTTACTTGTGTGTTGTATTAATGATATTGTTTGATCATTTCCACATTCTGTTGGATCATCTTTCTTTGGAATGGGCAAAAATATGGATCCCTTCCAGTATTTGTGGGCCAGGTACCTGTCTTTAAAATTTCTGGACATAGATGAGTTAGCAGTTGAGCATTGCATCTGTTTATTGAAACATCTCAGTTGTTACTGTGCCAACTCCTATAGCCTTGCTTCTCACGGGTGTCTTCAATACCATCCTCTTACAATACCATCAGCTCTTGCTTATATGTTGCCTCCTCTAATGGTTGAATGTTGACCAACTATTTTTGGTAGAGTGACTGTGTATTCCTTCTTTTGATGCTTCCTTCCTATGTTGTTCAATATTTTATCCATGGTGGTAGCAGTGGTTATGTGCCATGGAGTCGGTTCCGACTCACAGCGACCCTGTACAGTGCTTCCGAGTCTGTAAATCTTTACAAGAGCAGAAAGCCTCCTCTTTCTCCCGTGGAACAGCTGGTAGTTTTGAACTGCTTATCTTGAGGTTCACAGCCCGATTTATAACCAAATCTTTCACTATTGCAACTTGAGGCCTGAATTTTTTTTTTTTTTTAATTCTCTGCTTGAGAAATGACAAAAGTGTTCTTCCATTTTGGTTTTGCACATTTAATTATAATAATTTACTTTTGATTCTTGAGCCACCCCCTTTGAAATCTTCTCTTCTTTTACTTCATCATTTCTTCCATTCACTTCAGCTATTCTATGTTCAAGAACAAGTTTCAGAATCTTTTCTGACATCTATTTTAGTCTTTTCTTTCTTTCTTGTATTTTTAATAACCTTTTTCTTTCTTCATATACAATATCCTTGATGTCATTCCATAACTTATTTGGTCTGTAGTCATTACTGTTGAAGATATCAAAGCTATACTTGAGATGGCCTCTAAATACAGGTGGGCCATACTCACGGTTGTATTTTGGCTCCAGTGGATTTGTTTTAAGTTTTTTCAGCTTCCATCTGAACTTACATATAACCAATTGATGGTCTGTCCTACAGAAGGCCTCTGGTCTTGTTCTGACTGATGATATTGTGTGTATCCACTGTTTCTTTCCATAATATGTAGTTGATTTAATTCTTGTGTTTTCCATCTCTTGAGGTCTACCTGTGTCGTTGTATAGTTGCCTTTTATGTTGTTGAAAAAAAATGCATTTGCAATGAATAAATTGTTAGTCTTGCAAAATAATATCATATGATTGTGTTCACAACATAAAATGCCTGTAGTACTGTCTATTACCAGAAAGTGACAATAGAATGTGTGCTGCTAAGATTAGGAAGAGAGGAAGATTATTCCAGTGAATACACTGAAAGGCATATGAAAATCAACTGCACATATACTTTGGAACATATGCACAGATATAGATAAATTACACTCTGATAATTTTTAATGTGCCATTTATATCATTATTATAGGATTCATCACATTCATAACTGTGATGATTAAATGAATACCCTTAAACTGTGAGCTTTGTAAAAGTAAGAATTATGGCCAGGCTTAATGATCATTTGTATTGCCAACAAAGTTCAATGTTTGACATAGTATAGATAGCTTTCAGGTAAATATCCAAATAAATGATTGTGTGAATCTTGTGCTTTTTTCCCTATAAACTCATAAAATTACAAAACACCCTTCAAATCCACTTTCTATACTTATAACAACATCCCCTGAAACAGATAGTCTTAACATTATTTTGTTGATACACAAAAGGTAGCTCAGAAAGTTAAAGTAACTTGTCTAAAGTTATACAGCTAGTAACTAGTCTGGCTATTTGTACCCATATCTATTGCTTTTTCCACTGTCCATGTTTCCACTCGGAAAAAATTTCCACACCAATTCTTACTCCTGCACAATGAATCATTTCTGCTCAAAACACTTGGGCCTTCCCTGTTCCTGCCACCTCCAGACAACACTCCCAGCCTCTCCCACCCCTTTCCATGGGCTCATAAAATCTCACTGATGAAAGGCATTTGAAAGGTCACCTGGCCAGACACCCCATCTAACATGTCATTCATTCACAACCAAGTCATTCTCCAACTTCTTCATGGGTATTTCTAATAGTAGAACTCATTGCCTTTTGTAGGCCTCCACTACAATTGCAGGATTCTCTTGCATCTAAACTGGCTTCTCATTCAGGAACTACACTTCTCATCCTAAGCATTTGGCCCAGACCCAAGAGTAACATACATTATAGACTTTAATTGAACACCTTCTCTGCAGTACTCAAACCTACCCATTACTTGGGGGATCTACTAAGGTTAACCAACTAAACAGGTAGATAAAATACCTATCCCCAGTAATTATGGAACATTATTGAGTTGAATCTGATATAGTATATATGTTTGTATTCGTGAGAGAGTGTGTGCACCTATTTGAGGAATGGAAGGGGAAACAAACATTTCTGAATCTATAAATCTTTCCTTGTAACTTACCTGGTACTTCAAACACACAGTCATGAATTTTTCCTAAAACTACCCTGCTTGTATTTATTGGAATAAAGTAGACTAAGGCAGGAATGACTACTTCCTTAAGTTCAAGGTTGTAAGTCAGACTTGTTGTTGTCGTTGTTATGTGCCGTGGAGTCGGTTCTGACTCATAGCGACCCTGTACAGGGTTTCCGAGGCTGTAAATCTTTACGGGAGCAGAAAGCCTCATCTTTCTCCAGTGGAACAGCTGGTAGTTTCGAACTGCTGACCTTGCAGTTCGCAGCCCGATTCATAACCACCACGCTACCAGAGCTCCTTGTAAGTCAGACTAACTATTTTGAATTCCTGAGTAAATCACTTCAATTCCCTAATTTTGTTTCCTAGTCTATAAAATAGGGATATGGATTCTTTGGTGGGCTGCTATAAAAGCAAATGAGAGATGCTTCTAGGAGATTCATACATACAAGTAGGCTTCAAAAAGTTCATGGAAAAAAATGAAGCTAACAGATAATGGATTTTTTCCATGAACTTTTTGAAGCTCCCTCATATGATTTCATTTAGTCCTAGCAATCACCTTGCCAAGTAGGAATTGTTGTCCTTTCCTTTGGGTTGCTAACTTCAAGGTCAGCAGTTGGAAACCATCAGCTACTCCCATAAAGATGGACAGCCTAGGAAATCCTATACAGAGTCGCTAAGAGTGGGAACCGACTCCACGGCATATTACCACCACCACCACCAGCACCACCAGCACCACCACCACCATAGAGTGCTAAAAGGTTCAGAGTCATAAAATATAATCCACAAGAAGATACTTAATCTTCAGATTTGTTTGTTGTTGTCATTAAGTACCGTCTAGAAGGTGCTCTGGTAGTTTAGTGGTTATGAGCCGGGCTGCCAACCTCAAGGTCAGCAGTTCGAAACTACCAGTGGTTCCGCGGGAGAAAGATGAGGCTTTCTGCTCCCATGATTTACAGCCTCAGAAACCCTGTTCAGGGTCACTATGAGTCGGAACTGACTCAACGGTACTTACCAACAACAACAACCAACAAGCTGGTATTCGGTTTCTGCGGAGCAGCTGGTGGATTTGAACGGCAGACCTTGTGGTTCGCAGCCCAGTGCTGATCCTACAGCACCACACCAGGAGCCTGATCTTCAGATAAAGGTGGTTAAGTTCTCCGAGGAAAGTCATACATTCTTTGGGGCAGAGTGAAGACCCTTGGACACTGCCTAGTGGTCAAGCGACTGACGTCCAGGCAAACGTCAGGGAGCAGTCTAGCACTGATACTTTTTATTTAGTCCTGCCTCTTTGGACCAGAAGAGCTGTGGCAATTTCTCAGAGACTGGAAATGAACACCATGTGTGATCTCTTGCTGCCCTCTAGTGCCTGTTTAGGATGATTGCTCTAGGGGAAAATCTGTTAGCATCCTCTTATATCGAAGGAGTCCTGGTGTGGCCCTGTGGGTTAATGCGCCAGTCTGCAAAGCCTTTTGAACTGCAAGGTTGGCGGTTCAAGCTCACCAGCTGCTCCTCGGAAACCCTATACGGGGTCGCTATGGGTCGGAACCGACTCCACGGCACTTCACAACAACAACAATACCAAAGAAAGATTTCTGTGTATAGGACCACTTGCTAAGTGTTGAAGGTAGCAGGAAAGACAGTAAAGACTACTTAACTAAGACACAAGGAAGGCTAGTACAATGACGGAAAGAGTGCTTAACAAGCTCTTGCTGAGAAGTTCTAGTCAATGTCAGGCTAGTTACTCGGGGTAGAAATATAGAAATATGAACACTGCCTTATTTCTAGCCTTGTTGTTAAGTGCCGTCTAGTTGATTCCAACCCATAGAGACCCTGTATAGGGTTTCCAATGAGCAACTGGTGAGCTTGAACCGCCAACCCTGCAGTTAAAACAACTTTGCAGTCTGATGCATTAACCCACAGCGCCATACCAGGACTCCATTCCTAGCCTTACTACTAGGTAAATATGTGTTTAATTTTGTTGTTTGAAACTAGAAAAGAATAAAGTGAGAAACTCTTGGCTTAAAAAAATAGACGCTGCCAACTGATCTTTGACAAAACACCAAAATATATCGCATGGGGAGGGGATAGTCTCTTCAACAGATGGTGCTGGCAGACTGGAAAATGATATGCAAAAGACTTTTTTTTCTGCACATCTTCCCAGAATTATGAAGGTCATCAATGAAAACCTTGGGACAAATGTGAGGGCACTAATTCTGGGAATACACGGACTACAAAACATTTTGAAAACCACACAAACAAAAATAGATAAAATAGATGAATGGGACATACTAAAAATTAAAAACTTATGTACATCAAAAGACTTCACCAGAAGAGTAAAAAGGGAACCCACAGAATGGGAAAAAATCTTTTGCAATGACGTATCAGACAAGGGACTCATTTATAAAATATACAGGAAACTACAACACCTCTACAAGAAAAAGACAAATAACTCAATTAAAAAGTGGGCACAGGATATGAACAGACACTTCACTAAGGAAGAGAGCAGGGCAGCAAACAAACATATGAAGAAATGCTCACGATCACTAACCATTAGAGAGATGCAAATAAAAACAACAATGAGATATCATCTCACACCAACAATAATAGCAAAAATGAAAAATGTAGAGGACAATAAATGCTGACGGGGATGTGGAGAGACTGGAACACTCCTGCATTGCTGGTGGGACTGCAAAACGTTCCAACTTCTCTGGAAAGCAATATGGCGTTTCCTCAGAAGGTTGAAAATAGAAATACCTTATAATCCAGCAATTCCTCTACTTGGTATTTACCCACAAGAAAAGTGAGCCACAACATGAGAAGATATATGCACACCAATGTTTATAGCAGCACTATTTACAATATCAAAAAGATGGAGACAGCCAAAGTGCCCATCAACTGAAGAATGGATAAACAAACTGTGGTACATACACACAATGGGGTATTATGCTACCTTGAAGAATAACAAGGAAGCAGCAAGCCACCGCATAACATGGATGAACCTTGAGGACATTATGCTGAGTGAAATTAGTCAGTCACAAAAAGAGAAATACCGCATAGGACCACTACTGTAAATGACTAAGAAAAAGAAAACATATAAAGGGGGGGTAGGGGGAAGTCTTTGTTGGTTGCTGGGAAGTTGGTGATGGGTGGGGGGAAAGGCGGGAGGGGGAGCGCAGGGTGGGGATTGGACAAAGGAGAGCTTGGGTGCTGGGGAGGGGGGCAATATACAGGGAGGGAGAGGGAAGTGGAGGAATGGGGTAGATGGGAAAACAATTGGGCATGTTTGAATTGGGCTAAGTGGGACAGAGACAAAGGATGATATATGCACAGCCTTGGAACTGCAGGACTCTGGGATACAGGGATTGAGTCATGGTTGGAATGGGGTGGGGGAATAGTGTTAAGATGTTTGGCTGTTTTTTGAATCTTGGTTTTCCTAGCATTATAATATAGAGTAGACACTGGAGGGGGAGAGAAAGGAATAGTCAGAAACATCACACTAGAAGGCTTGTAAGTCCGTCTTCTGCCTATAACTGATTGGAATACCTAAAATGGGGCTACCGTGTACCCAGTGAATGAGGCTTCCTGTGGAGCCTTTGCATTACATAAAACTATAGGTAGAAACCTGAACCACATCCAGATCTCCAGAGATGAGAAATTTCCACTTGAAAGGATAAGCACACCAGCCTGGAGCGGCTAAAAGAACACAAGATACTTCTTGAAAGAAAGACCTACAGGAAAAATACAAAACAATAGAGGCAGATGGACTGTTACTACAACAGCAAACAAATCGCTTCCCCAGGAAACATCAAGGCAAGTGGTCAGGTCCTCTCAATGCAAACCCCCTTCCAAGACTAAGACTCAATGGAATTACATGCTCTGATTGGTGACCACACACATCACCTATAGGGGGAAGTGGGGTAAAAGCAGCAATGAAGTGGCAAGCTAAGCCCTACAATGTTTGGTGGGCTTCTGTGGATCCAGATGGGGATCTGGTTGGCAAGCAGTGTGAGGAGACCTGGGGACTTTGGGGCCCAGAGTCAGTGGCATGGCCACGGAGGACTCAGGTGGAGAGTAGAGGGCAAGTGCACAAGAACGCCCACACTTGCAGGTGGTACCCACGTGACCTGGACCAGATGACTGGATGATCAGATGACCAGAGCTCAACCAGGAGAAGAAAGAAGAGGGAAAAAAAGAGAGTGATCTGATACAATTTGATGAACTTGATCTAGTGCACCTACGGATGCAGTGACTCAAAAGAGGGAACAAATCCTTACAGCAAGAAACATTCCCACCCCCTCCACACACAGAGTAGACAGAGATGGGCAACGTGGACATTGGATACCCAAATGGGTGGGTTGGGGGGGGACTACAAAGACAAGAAGTGATTGGCTTACAAGCTTTCAAGAGGGAACCTAGAGCTAGAGGGCATGGAGGAAGGCAGAATCTCCAGTGAGTACTATCCAATCTGTCTAGGCGGAGCTGATGAAATGAAATACAGATGGGTCACTTGTGATACTTTAGTGAATAATTGTTTTCAGGACTGATTATGAGGGTTGGAAATGTAAAGTTAGACATTTTGTAGCAAGGAAGGGAGTGATTAATTCTCCAGTCTAGGAGTGGAGGTCTCTAGGACCATCAATGGAGAAGAGCCGAGAGCAGGACCCTACCCAGAGAAGCAGAGATGCCTGAGATAGAGACAGAGATGATGAAGCGGCTAGGGACTTTGGATCCAGAGAGGGAGAGGGACTGTGTGCTAAAGACTGGGGGGTGGGGAGGGTGTAGGGGGTGGGTTTGTAGGGTATACCCTTTGGTTGGTTGATGATGCGTGGAGTGGATTGGAACCATGGCAATGAAACGATATACGATGGAATGAATGTAAAACCAATGTTCTCTCATGTAAACTATCATATAAGTCACAATAAAACATTTTAAAAAAATAAAAAATAGAAGCTTCTCATACAGACTGAAGTCAACACAACTGACATATCATTCCCAAGGCTTAACAAGATATTTTCTAAGATTCAAGGCATACCATGTACACTTCTAAACAAGATGTCATGTTTGCCTGAATTGCCCAGATGGGGTTTCTTTTGGTAAGCAGAGTGCTTGCAAACAAAATGAAATCCAAATTTAGTTGATTTTAATGGAGTCCTGGTGTGACACTGTAGGATAAGCACTGGACTGCTAACCACATCCTTGGAAACCGTATAAAGAGTGGCTATGAGTAGGCGCTGACTCAACAGCTCTTAACAACAACAAGAAGTGGTACTCAAGTATAGAGATTTCATTGACTTTATTGAATGAGAAAGAAAAGTCAGAGAGGAGAGACTAGAGATGTGACAGCAAGAAGAGACCATTGATGGGGCAGTATCTTGAAGAAGAGAGAAAAAGATGAACTCCCAAGTAGCAGAAGAGAGGAAGTGGTCTAAATGTCAGACAGCTGTGGGTTTCACTTTCAGTTTGGCCAAGACTGTACATGAAAACAAGGCCTCCATCTAGTTGTGCTGGTGGTGGCCTGCATGCATGTGCCAGGGCAAACCTGAGTGGACACTGAATCCAGCCTCAACTCCAGTCACTATGTCTGTTCTCAAGGGATTCAAATCATTTGGAATAGGACCCTTTTCCTAATTTGCATAAAGTCAACTTATTGGCTATCTACCAGCCTGTTTTACCATGACTGTGCACAAGCTATTTCCTCTCTCAAAGATGGGCTTTATATAAGACATTGCAGAGTTTTGAGAATCTAAAATAATGTATGCCATGCCAGACACTTAGTTGCCACACAGAGAGTGCAGTTCTTACTGTTACTGTTATTGGTATTATTATCCAACAGCTTACTTTTGAGGTACAGTGAGATAAGCATGTACACAGGGAGAGGATGGAAAGGAAACTCACATAGCCTAAGCTTTTATTCTTTGCAAAGCACAAGGCATTGCGGATCTCACAGAATCCTCCTAACAGTGCTTTGGACTAGAAATATTATGATTTTTATTATCGTATTTTACAACTAAGGAAACAGAAGTTCTAAGAGGTATAGGCTATGATCAAAGCTCCTTTTTTGGTCAAATGGACCACAGAAACTTCATTAATAGGAAATTCACCTACTCCTCCCTGGGGCCCAAGGCCTTTGCTCAAAACTTATCCCCTCAAGAAAGAATGTTAAGATTAGTTCTCTTTCATCCTTTTTTCATCTTCCCAGTAACTTCTTAGGCTGGAAGCCAAGGAAGAAATTCTCAGAGGGATTGTTCCTGGATAGGACTTAGGGAACTGGAAGCCTCCAAGATGCAAACACCCTGCTTTACATGAAGATCCCCAGACTGACAGTCTTGTTTGGAGATGGCCTTGAGGCTGGAGAACAGGCCAATAAGGAATACCAAGCCACCCTAGGATGGTAGATGGTAGTGACATTGAGTCATTCAGTGGGGAGTGGATCTGGGGTCAGGCTGGAGGCTGTGGAGACTTTGAAAGGGGGAGGGGAGTACAAACATATACTCTATTTTTATATTTTTTACTGAAAAACAGTGAAAGGATTAGCCCAAATCAATAGAAGTGAGTATTTACAGGAGGAGGAAGGAAATGGGTAGCGGTAATGAGGAAAAAAGCCAGAGATATTTTAGTGTACATGGTTTTATAGATTTAGCTTTGGAACCACATAAAAGTTTTACATAATTAAAAAAAGAAAGAAAAGAGAAAAAAAACTCAATGAATTACATACAAATTGAATAAAATATATATCTGACAATAAAATATGTATCTGACAGAGAAAACAATTATTTCAAATGACTTTAAAATTCAGGGTTGTTTTTTTTTTAATGTTACATGCCTAATGAGAAATATTCCAAAGACAAAATGATCATCAAATAAATCTTGAACTAAATTTAATGGTCTTATTGCTAATTATAACATTAGTTTTGTTATTTAGAAACTATTATGTGCGTATTGTGAGTAATAGCATTAAGTTACTTTCATTAGGAAGTAAGATTATTTGTCATTTATATTTATTTATACGATTAGTAAGGAGCCTTGGTAGTGTTGTGGGAGAAAGATGAGCCCTTCTGTTCTCATAATGATATACAGCCTTGGAAACCCTATACAGGGTCTCTATGAGTCAGAAGCGATTCAGAGGCACACAATCACCACCACCATACTATTAGTATACACTTATGCTAATGCATTTATATTTAATAATGTAAGTGTTGACCTATATAGGTATAAAGTCAAACAAGTTAAGAAATAGTCTGGAAAATGACATTACAATTGGAAATCAATATATACTTACAATATTTTTAAAATCTGAAATAAAAAAAAAAACACGAATCCATATTTTGTAACTTTGTCTACTGAATGGCCTAGAAGATATGAGAAAAACTACGGGCAAAAAACATCCATAACACCCAGATTCCTGTTTCTACAAACCACTTTCCACTAAAAAGAGCAAAGAATTCTTGGGAAATATTGTGATTCCAAGTCTGAGAAAGGCACAGAGCCAGCTAAGTCTGGGACATCTTATGCTAAAAAACAATGCAGTGGTCACTTCAAAAGGACATAGGAACTGACTTAAGGGGGTTCTCACTGGCCTACTATTGAACAATGTGAGCATCAAAAAGAATAATGACCACAATTAATTGAAATATATCAAATAAATAAAACCCATTCATTCCTTTGCCTGGGCTGCCATAACAAAATGCCACAAACTGGGTGATTTGAAACAATAGATCTATTTTCTGTCACAGTTCTGAAGGCTAGAAGTTTGTAAGCAAGATGTGGGCAGGGCTATGCTCTCTGTCACTCTAGGGATTGCTGGCTACCCTGGGAGTTCCTTTGTTTATAGAAGCATAACTCCAGTCTCTGCTTTATTGTCACATGGCATTCCTCTTTGTAGGCCTATCTATTCTCTTTTTCTTATAAGAACATGGGATGAATTGGGTTAGGGGCCACCCTAGCCCAGCCTTATCTCATTTTAATTTGACTGTATATCCTGGTATGGCACTATAGGATAAACATAAGACTGAAAGTTCAGTTTAGACGACAAGGTTCAAACTCACCAGCTACTCCTTGGAAATCCTGTACTGGGTCGCTATTAGTTGAAATTGACAATGGCACTTAACAAAAACATATCTGCAGAGATCTTATTTCCAAATAAGGCTGCATTCAAAGATACTGGGGACTAGGGTTTTCACAATTTGGAGGACACAAGTCAACCAATAACAGAATGTGTTGTTGTTGAGTATAGTAGAGTCAGTTCTGACTCATAGCGACCCTGTACAGGGTTTCCGAGGCTGTAAATCTTTATGGGAGCAGAAAGCTTCATCTTTCTCCTGCGGAACAGCTGGCAGTTTTGAACTGCCAACCTGAGGTTAGCAGCCCAATTCATGACCACTACACTATACTGTACCTAATAAAGACAGAATGAATAATGTAATTATTCTGAGGATAGTATACAGTCTTCATCAGATAGCAAAAGCATATTTAGACAAAAAGCTATGAATCCTTAGGAGAGAAACTATTGAAACTGAGCCATGAGGACATAATCAGCAAATGTGCAATGTGGAAAATTCTAAAAGGCAAATAAGCTGATGTTTCAACAAACAGTGGCATGGAAAAAATTAAAAGGAGTAACTATTATAGATTAAAAGACACTTAAGAGACATATCAGCCAAGTACCACATCTAAGCATTTTGATCCTTATTTAAACATACCTACTGTAAAATGATTCCTTTTGAGGAAATTTGAATACGAATTATCAGGTGTGATGATGTTGAGATTATGTTAAAAAATAATTGTCTGTTAGAGATACATACTGAAGTCTTTATTGAAAGAATGATATGATATCTGGGATTTGCTTTAAAAGCTTCCAACAACAACAACAGAAAACAAATTGGGAGTGAGGGACTAGACGAAGCAAAACTGGCAAGATACCGACAACAGTTAAAACTGGTGATGGACACGCAGGGATCTACAGCACCATTTTCTCTCCTTGTGTGTGTGCTTGAAATCTTCCGCACAAAAACATTGAGAAAAGGCTTCGAGGAGCATTACACAGAATCAACATAGGCAATTACTGATGAAGAATGCAGTGATGGGGGAGATTCTGCACTTCACAGTATGTACCATTTTACTTGTTTCTTGTAAATGCATTTGCACTTATTGTGTCTTAAATTTTAAAATAGCAATAAAAATGTTTCATATTTTTATAACATAAAATAGAATAATAGGTAAGTGGTAAAATGAGAAAACTATGTAAAGTGCAGGTGGGAGAGCCTGGGGGATAGGAAATTGTCTCCTTGTCTGGAGCCAGTCCTTTTGCTGCTGTGTTCCTTTCAGTCAATTCAGATTCATAGCAAACCTATAGGAGAGAGTAGAACTGAATCATACAGTTTTCTGGTGTAGCACTGTGGGTTAATGTACTGGACTGCAAAGTCAGTTTGAACCACAAAGTTAGCGGTTCAAGCTCACCATCCGGTCCTCGGAAACCCAAAACAGTCACTATGTATTGAGTTTCTGAGGAGCTCTGGTAGCATAGTGATTACGAATCGGGCTGCGAACCGCAAGGTCAGCAATTCAAAACTACCAGCTGTTCCGTGGAAGAAAGAGGAGGCTTTCTGCTCCTGTAAAGATTTACAGCCTTGGAAACCCAGTACAGGGTCACGATGAGTCGGAACCAATGCCACAGAACACAACAACAATGAGTCGGAACTGACTTGAAGGCACTTAGCAACATCAACCATCTTTATGGGACAGATTCCCAGGTCTTTTCTCTCAGAACCGCTAATGGGTGTGAATCGCCAACTCTTTAGTTAGCAGCAAATAATTTTACCCAGTGAACCATCAGAGCTCCTTGTAGCCAACCTTAGGGAAAGCAAATGTCAATTAATGGCTGAGTAATGGTACTGTAGGATAAGCACTGGACGGCTAACCTCAAGGTCAGTGGCTCAAACTGCCAGTCACTCCTCAGAAACCCTCTACAGGGTCACTAAGAGTCATAACCAACTAGACAGCGCTTAACAACAACAACAATAAATAGAGGAGTCCTGATGTAGTGCTGCCGGATAAGTACTGGACTTCTAACCAAAAGGTTGGTAATTTAAACCCACCAGCCTCTCCTTGGAAACCCTATGAAGGGTCGCTATGAATCAAAACGGACTCAACGGCACCTAACCACAACAACAAATAGAAAGATGAGGTTTTTTGCTCCTGCAAAGATTTAAAGCTTCAGAAACCCTATAAAAGTCACTATGAGTCCGAACTGACTTGATGGCATTTAACAATAACAATAGATCTATTCTGAAGAATGTGGCTGTCAGTGATAGGATGATAGTCAAGGAGGACATAGCATGAGGGATATTATAACTAACATCAGATGGATCTTGGCTGAAAGCAGATAATACCAGAAAGACGTTTACCTGTGCTTTATTGACTATACAAAGGCTTTTGATTGTGCGGATCCTGACAAGCTAAGGACAGCATTGCAAAGAATCAGCATTCCAGAACACTTACTTGTGCTTATGAGGAACCTGTATATAGACCAAAAGGCATTTGTTTGAACAGAACAAGGAATGAATGGTTTAAAATTAGGAAAGGGGTACACCAGGGTTGTATTCTTTCACCAGATTTATTCAATCTGTATGTTGAACAAATAATTGGAGAAGCTGGATTATATGAAGAAAAATGTAGCATCAAGATTAGAGGAAGACTCTAACAACCTGCGATATGCAGATGATACAACCTTATTTGCTGAAAGTGAAGAGGACTTAAAATACTTACTGATGAAGATCAAAGATCACAGCATTAGGTATGGGTTGCATCTCAATGTAAAGAAAACAAAAATCTTCACTACTGGACCAATAAAAAAAAAATCATGTAAATGGAGAAAAGATTGAAGTTGTCAAAGACATCATTTTGCTCTTATCAACCATCAACACTCATGGAAGCAGCAGTCAAGAAATCAAATGACATATTGCATTAGGCAAATCTGCTACACAAGACCTCTTTAAAATATTCAAGAGCAAAGACGTCCATTTGAGGACTAAAGGTGCACCTGACCCAAGCCATGGTATTTTCAATAACCCCCAGTGAGACGGATTGGCCAACTGGCAGCATCAGTGGGCTCAAGCGTGGCAACAATAGTGAGGTTGGCCCAGGATCGGGCAGCGTTTCATTCTGCTGTGCATAAGGTTGCTATGAGTCGGCACTAACTCAATGGTACCTAACAACAAAAACATGTATGAATGAGTCCTGGTGTGGCATTGTAGGATAAGTACTGGACTGCTACCCACAAGGTCTGCAGTCAAACCCACCAGCTTCTCCTCGGCAACCCTATACACAGTTGTATAAGTCAGAAACAACTCGACAGTACTTAACAACAATAACAACATATATATGAAGATGAACATGGCATTATGACTGGAAGAAAATTCATTAACAGCATTGTGGCACTGTGGGTTAATGTGCCAGACTGCAAAGTCATTTGAACTGCAAGGTCGGTGGTTCAAGCTTACCAGCTGCTCCTCGGAAGCCCTATACAGGGTTGCTATGGGTCGGAACCGACAGGACGGCACTTAACAACAACAACAATATGCAGATGACACAATGTTACTTGCTGAGAGTGAAGACTTGAAGCACTTAACTGATGAAGATGAAAGCTAAAGCCATCAGTATGGATTACACATCAATATAAACAAAATAAAAAAGATCTCTTTAAAGTATAAAAGAAGACTAAGGTGCTTCTAACCCAAGCCATAGTATTTTCAATCACGTCATATGCATGTGAACGCTGAACAAGAATAAGGAGGGCTGTAGAAGAATTGATGCATTCGAGTTATAGTTTTGCTGAAGAATACTGAAAGTACCATGGACTAAAAGTGCCAGAAGAATGACAAAATCAGTTTGGAACAAGTCTGGAGGATTTGGAAGAGCCAGAATGATTCCTAGAAATGAAGATGGTGAGACTTTGTCTCAAGTGGTTTGGATATGTTATCAGAAGAGACAAGTGCCTGAAGAAGGACATCATGCTTTGTAAAGTAGAGGGTCAGAGAAAAAGAAGACCTACAGTGGCTGCAACAATGGACTCAAGCATACCAATGGGTAAGAGGATAGTACAAAACCAGGCAGTGTTTTGTCCCATTGTACACAGGGTTGCTATGCATCAGAACCAACTTGACAGCACTTAACAACAATTGTTGTTAAATGCCATTGAGTGGGTTCTGACTTATAGTGATCTTGTATAGGGTTTCTGAGGAGCTTCTAGTGGGTTTGAACTGCCAACCTTGTGGTTACAAGTCCAATGTTATCCTACAGCACCACACAATGTTGTTGTTGTTAAGTGCTTTCCAGACGGTTCCGACTTTTAGCGACCCTGTATAGGGTTTCTGTACACAGTAGTGTTTGGTTGGTTGGTTATTTGCCATGGAGTCGGTTATTTGCCCTATGACCCTGCATAGGGTTTCCGAGGCTGTAAATCTTTATGGGAGCAGAAAGCCTCATCTTTCTCCCATGGAACTGCTGGTAGTTTCGAACTGCTGATCTTGAGGTTCGCAGCCCGATTCGTAACCACTATGCTACCAAAGCTCCTTACACAATAGTAGCTACCAATAAAGTGAAAAGCTGACTGAAACCCTAGAAGCAAAAGGATCAGGAAATGTGGTTTGGTGCTGAGCAATAATGTGGAACTTAACAGGAATACAGCTCATGGGAAATTTCCCAGTGGTCCTCATTTACCATTGGGTTGAACTGAGGTTGTTGACACTACAAAGGGAATGTTCTTTGGGTAAGCCTTCAATGCTACTAACATTTATTAATTGCATACATTTCCAGTGTTTGATTACTGCGGATCTTTGACCAACCTCACTAGTTCAAGCACTGTCATTGAGTTGATTCCAACTCATTGCAACACTGTAGGGCAGAGTACAAGGTTTCCAAGGCTGTTATGGTGCTGTAGGATAAGCACTGGACTACAAAGTTGGTTTGAACCACAAGGTTGGCAGCTCAGATCAACCAGCAGCTCCTCAAAAACCTTATACAAGATCGCTGTGAGTCAGAACCAACTCAATGGCACTTAACAACAACAAAGGTTTTCAGACGCAGACATCTTTCTCCCACGGGATGACTGGTGGGTTCAAAGAGCCAATCTTCTTGTTAGCAGTCGAATGCTTTAATCGCTGCACCACCAGGGCTGTGTTCCGTACTAGTTCACACCATTACAAATGGGATAGAAGGAATGACACACAAACATATATGATGGTAAAGTAAATTAATAAAACTTCCCAATTCTGAACCATCTCTTTTGATGTAAGATCAGGAGTCCTGGTGTGGCACTGTGGGTTAATGTGCCAGACTGTAAAGTCATTTGAATCACAAGGCTGGTGGTTCAAGCTCACCAATCGCTCCTTGGAAACCCTATACAGGGTCACTATGGGTCAGAATCGACTGGACAACAAGGCCCATAGCCCCTCCCACACATACACAAATTCCTTGCCCAAGGACATTTATGGAGTCTTATTTGTGATGGTTAAATGTTCAAAAGTGGGCTTGTCAATATGATTAACTCTAATGTAGCCAGTTTCACAACTGTGAAGAACATCCTCCTACATTAGGTAAATATTGTATCAAACTATATATGTTAGAAAAACATTTGTTGAATACCCAGCATGGTTGTAAATATAAATTAAAAGATTAAAAAAGAACTTTGTAAAAAAAAAGGCAATGTTCAGGTGGGGTCAGACGACTCTGATCCTCAGGGTCTGCCATGCTCAGGTGGGGTCAGATGATTCTGATCCTCAGGGTCTTCACTAACTGGTTTTCAGAAGTAGATTGTCAGTCCTTTCATCATAGTTGGCCTTACTCTGGAAGCTCTGTTGAAACCTCTTCAGCATCTATCTAACTGATAGCAAGTCAATAAAAAAGTAAAGGGCTCATTTCAAATACTCTTTTATTCTGTAACATTAAATTGAAGACAAACATCTATTGAGTACTTACCATGTCCCATGTGCACACTAGACAATCAAAACCAGGATTTCAATAGAAAACAGAACTAATTAGATAGATTATTGCTGTTGTTGAGTGCCGCCAAGTCGGTTCTGACTCACAGGACCAAGTATAGGTTCTCTAAGGAGTGACTGGTGAGTTTGAGCTGCCAACCTTGCAGCTCAACCTTTTGGTCCAGTGCTTGTCCAATAGCACCACACCAGGACTCTAATTAGACAGATAGCTTGATAAGAATTAAAGGACAGAAAGAGGGATAAATGGGAAAGAGAGATGAAGAAAGGAAGGGATGGAGGAAAAATGAAAAATTAAAGGAAAGAAGGCTGGAAGAAAGAAAAGGACACTGAAAGTAAGGTGGGGGAGTGAGGGAGAAAGAGAGAATACGAGGGAGAAAAAGAAAAAAAGGAAGGGAGAGAGCTAGACAGACGTCTGGCTGGGAGTTGGCCTGTAAAATGGTCTCATGATCCCTTCCTTCCCATAGTCACTGTCTGTATAACTCTTACCACTTGAGCAACTTGCTCAGAATACAGATTAAGGCTATGTCACTTCTAGAATTAAGTGACTTCTGTTTTACTAGCAGGTTCTCTGTTATCTTTGAGGAAGCAAACTGTCAAGTAGAGAGAGGCTCTTATGGAAAGAAACTGAGGGTAGCCTCCAGCAAATAGCCAGCACAGAAATGAAGTCCTCAATCCAACAGTCCTAAATCCAGCAACCACATAAATACTGAGAGGCAGATCCTTCCCAAATTGAGATTTCAGATGAGATCCCAGCTATGGCTAAAAATTTTATTACAGCGTTTTGAGAGGTCATGCTGCCGAGGACTCAGCTAAACTGCACTCAGATTCCTGCCTCACAGAAACTATGAGGAAATAAGTGTGTGTTGTTTTAAGATGTAAACAAGAGCAATTTGTTATATAATGTCATTGGTTCAATTGTGTCTCCCCAAAATATGTGTCAACTTGGCTGGGCCGGGATTCTCAGTGGTTTGTCAGTTATGTGGTGATTCCTCATGATATAATCTGATGTGATAAACCAACAAGAGGATTAAGGGTGGAATGTTTTTGATTTGACTCACAGCGACCCTGTATAAGGTTTCTGAGGAGCGCCACACCAGAACTCCAAGAGTGAGAAACACCACCCTACATTTCATCAGGACGCTGATTTTATGTAAGGAAGTTTCCCAGGAGTGTGACATTCAACACCTTTTATCTTGGGAGTCCTGGTGTGGCAAAAAGGTACCTAGTAGCATAGTGGTTACGAATTGGGCTGCGAACCGCAAGGTCAGCAGTTTGAAACTACCAGCTGTTCCACGGGAGAAAGATGAGGCTTTCTGCTCCTGTAGAGATTTTCAACCTCGGAAACACTGTACAGGGTCACTATGAGTCAGAACCGACTCCACGGCAAGTAACAACAACAACAACAATCTGGACTGCAAGGTCAGTGGTTCAAGCTTACCAGCCAATCCTCAGAAACCTTTACAGGATCGCTGAGTCAGAACCGACTCGACAGAGCTTAACAACAACAACAACATCACTAAGAAATATCCAAGAGTGGAATGCGTCCTTTGGACTTGGAGTCCCTGTACTGTGAAACTCCTAGGTCTAGGGAAAGATTGATGCAAAGACACATGGAGATCTCCAAGGAATGCTGAGCCTCCAGATGCTGAAGGAAACAAGGAGCTTTCCCTAAAACCAACACTCTGAATTTGGACTTCTAGCCTCCTGAACTGTGAGAGAATCCATTTCTGTTTGCTAAAGCCATCTATCTTGGTATTTCTGTTATAGCAACACTAGAGAACTAAGTCAGAATTTGGTTCCAGGAGAGTGAGTTGCTACTTTAACAGACAGCTAAAATGTGGAAGCAGTTTTAGAATTGGATAAGGAGTGGAGGCTGTAAGAGTATTAAGTTGCGGGAGAAGAACACAAATGGAATGCGGGACTTTATCCAGAGAAGCAGAGACACCAGAGATGGGGACATGGAGAGAGAGCAGCGGGGGACAGAGAGCTGGCAACCAGGAGGCAGACTTGCAGAATGTGCCTTTTGGTGGTGTAAATTATTATATATGCCTGAGTATTTACAGAAAAAAAAAAAAAAGAGAGAGCTAAAATGAATCAAGAGAAATACTGTTAACTGATGGTATATGGAGGGGATTATAATCGGGATGCGAACCTTAACGTCAGCAGTTCAAAACTACCAGCTGTTCCACAGGAGAAAGAAGAGGCTTTCTGCTCCCATAAAGATTTACAGCCTCGGAAACCCTGTACAGGGTTGCTATGAGTCGGAACCGATTCCACAGCACATCACCACCACCACCACCATAATCATTGTAATGAAACAAAGTATATGATTTGTTGAATCTAAAACTGATGATCTGCCATGTAAACTTTTACTCAATTCACAATAAAAACCTAAAATAAATAAATAAAAAAAATAAAATAAACCTCCCTAAAAAAAAGAAATATCTTAAATAAACAAACATACCAAAGCCTTAGGAGTCCTGGTGTGGCACTGTGAGTTAATGTACCAGACTGCAAAGCCATTTGAACTGTAAGGTCAGCAGTTCAAGCTCATCAGCTGCTCCTAGGAAACCCTATACAGAGTTACTATGGGTCAGAATTGACTCGATGGCACTTAGCAACAACACCACCAAAGCCTTATGAATGAATGTGCTAATGTTTCTTTGTGCCTGCAGGTTTACTTAGCTTGCAGTATGACTATTCTCTGAAAGACAAGATCCTGATTGTTAACAAAAGCTGTAAGAATATTTCTCAAATGGCCTTGTTCCAAAATGTGTATACACCATTAAAAACTGAAAAACTAGGAAAAAAGGTGCATATTAAGTTGCCTAATAGTAAAATCCTAGATTGTGTAGAAGAGAGTGGAGGAGTTATGGATGTCAAAGGCAGTTCTGATAAGGGTTCAGAAGGCAGTGAGGAGAGATGTAACAGTGGAGATGTAACACTGGAGATGGTGAGAGGTTGTGGCAGAGAAGCCGCAGCAGCAGAACTAGGAGATCCACACAAGACAGCATGGGAGCTAGTCCAGAGAGCAAGAGCTGAGCGCCTTCAGGCTAAGACTGACTGGAGGAATGAGGTGCTTCTGGGCATTTATCAATAGAGCAAAAAAGTTTTGTACTACTTTCTGGAGCAGAATAGTTACCATGCTGATCGCTTCTGGAGATCATGGAACTGGAAGCACAAGCTAAAGATACAAATACATGGAAGGAAGAGCTGCCTCAGTCTCAAAAGTAAGCTCCATGACTGACCTCTGGGCAATGTCGAGAGCCAGACCTGACACTCTTATTTGGGGGTCCTAGAGGGAGGTATGACGTTGGCGAAGAAATGAAGCTCACAGAATCAATGGGTCTTGTTAGATGGTGAATCTTCTCCTCTCACATTTTATTTCTCCTCTTTTTCCCTTCACATTTTATTTCTCTTCTTTTTCCCTTCACATTTTATTTCTCCTCTTCCTCCCTTCACATTTTATTTCTTCTCTTCCTCCCTTCACATTTTATTTCTCCTCTTACTCCCTTCACATTTTATTTCTCCTCTTCCTTTTACATTTTATTTCTCCTCTAACTCCCTTCACATTTTATTTCACTTCTTATTTCAGATTCTCAAACAGCTTTTATACTACTCTATACCATCAATCTATTAATCATTCTTTTCAAAGTAGTGGTCTAAATCATACATATTAATCATTTCAATATAGAACTTCAAGAATATCAAAATCTTCCTTGTTCCCCTTTACATAGTTAGACAATATTTGATTTCTGTAACCAACCCTCATTGCTCTAAAATGTCACGTTAACCTTAAAACATAATTCTAAATCTTAAATCCTGTTTCTACCTTCACCTATTATTTTCTATAGATTCATTAATCACAACATGTACCTAGACATTTTTTGCTATGGTAACTGACAACACAGTTGTTTCTCATGATTGATTAAACAAGAAAAACAAGAAGCATAAAGTTTTGTAGTTAAGAAGAAACAGAGCAACTTCCTTATAACATCTCTACACAAAACATCTAGTTATATTTCTGCTTATGATCTATTATTATTCCTTTAGCCCTCAATTGCATTTTTGCTAATTTTCTAGAGGTCTTGATTTCCCTGAACAAAACTACACGGAATGTTGAATGTAATCTTAAACTTGAACTGGCAAAAACTTTAGTTGGTTTTTCCTAGTGGTGAAACCTATTGTTAGTGTGAAAAGCATTCTTTAGGACTACGCATGATTGAATATGGTGTGAATATGCCTAAAAACAAGTTTCAAATCTCTAATATAATTCTTACTAAGATTCTACTGAAAACTTTTATTATAAAATCAAGAAAATAAAAAATAAGCATCTGGCACCTTCAACGTGGGGCCCGAAGAGGGTAAGTACATTTAGATTTATAGAAACAGAAACTAAGCAACCTGAGAATTTTTGGTGTGACTAGGACCTCAACCCAGGGAACCATGGGCCCCCCAATAGAGAAGGTCAGGAAAGAGAGGGGTGAGCAGTGAGATGTTTTAGTGCCATAATTAATCTGTGAAAAGATTGATTATTGAAGTTACGCTTTTAGCCATGGGTCAAAATGAATCTAAAGATAGAAAATTATATGCTGATATAATTAGACATTCTTCACAGCTGAAAGGGATTAAGGTGAGCACATCCCAATTACTTAATTTTTAAAAATTTTTACAGAAAGTAAATCCTTGGTTTCCTGAAAAGGGGACCTTGGACTTAGAGACATGCGATGCTGTCAGAAAAGAAATAAGATCTTTGAATGCTAACAATGGGGCTGCAGATATGCCGGCAACAGCATTCTCACTATGGAATATTCTTAGCCAGATATTAGATACTAAATCAGATACTGAATGTTCATCTGCACCCCCTACAGAAAAAAACATCTCTGTTAACATTTAAATTAAGCATTTTTTATGCTAATAAACAAAAGAATAGTGATTATTTTGAAAATGAAAGGTCTCCTGATTTCTTAAGCCCGAAAGATCAAGCCGAGTTAAAAAGAAAGCTGCCAAATTCCATCGGAGTTATTGGGACTTTCTTTTTCATGAAAGACCCCTTGAATGAATACACCTCCCCATAACTCCACAAAAAGTGGTGACCTCCTACCCAGCAGTGTTGCAACTTTAATGATGAAAGATAGGAGAAAAAGCTGAGAGTTATTTAGAAAAGATTTCTCTAAAATCATCAGCCCTTATACTTCAAACTAAATAGCCACTCTTTTTCAGAACAATGCAGATTGGCAAATTGCCTTGGAAATTTTTTCGGGACAAACTCTATGCCACCTTCCCAGTAACCCCCTGCTTCAATTTATTAATAAACATTCTGTAGTTTTCTCTTTGCAGTTTCCCAATTAATCTCTCCCTAAACCTGTTCGTAGTGGTTACGAATCGGGCTGCAAACCTTAAGGTCAGCGGTTCGAAACTACCAGCCGCTCCGCGGGAGAAAGATGAGGCTTTCTACTCCCGTAAGGATTTACACCCTCGGAAACCCTGTACAGGGTCGCTATGGGTCGGAACCGACTCAACGGCACTTAACAACAACAACAAACCTGTTGATGCAGTTTAACTCTTATCAGAGAAATTTCACATGTGCAGCAGACCGCGAAAACTTTGGCACAGAGGACAGAGTTGATTGTTGTTATTTTTGCCTTTAATCACCTGCAACAAACCTCCTTTAATCTGCTTTCTGATTCTTATAGTCTACATGTGTTACTAACCAAAGGGTGAAGATATAGTCTTTTTACAGGACTCAAACCACCCCATAATTCCAGACCGACTAATTCAACCCTATGGCAAGAAGATGTCCACTTCCCACTCCCCGGAGCATGGAAGTATTCATTGAGGAGCCATCTGAAGGCGTGTCTCCACCAGCACCACCTCTAGGCTCCAGAAACTAGACTTTTGATTTCTCCCCTCCAACGTCTGTCTCTGCAAAATCCAGCAAGCGGCTTCAACCTGGGGACAATTGAAGTGCTTAACGGAGCACACTGTGAAAACTGTTCACTCTTAGGGAACTAAGACAACTCCAGAAACTCTCTTTGTTGTAAGTCTTGCTTGTCAGGTATCAGGAGTAACAGCTAACAACTTCACTCATTAAGCTTATGTCCCTAATTTTGTAAATAATTCTCAATTGCTGGGGAGTCAATCAAATTCCCTAAATAATTTTCTTGTAGCTTTGTTAAAAATGGTGTTATCTACTCTCCTAACTCTACTAGTTTAATTCATGATTGGTCTGTTTCATATTCTAGTTTTAATTATACAAATTATAATCTAACTCAGTCAAAAAATAGAGGTTGGTTTATGCTTAGTTGAGTTATGCCACGTTTTGTTGTTACCCCTTCCTCTTCCTTAATAATTCAAAATGATTTATACAAACTTTTTGCTGCTTTGAACATTGTTTATTTGAAGCAGTTTAGTAAATTAACCCTAGATCCTTATACAGTAATAGTCTGTGTAGTAACTCCTTTTGCTGTTTTATATCCTAACAACCCCAATGATTTGACTTTGACTCATATTAGTTCTGTATACATTTATTGTAAACATTGTTATATTACAAATTGTATTAATGCTGCTTTTCCTCCTAATACCTTTGTAATAATCAAGCATCCGCCGTTTGTCATGTTACCTGTGACATGAACCTTGGTATACTGATCTTGCTTTGTTTACCTTAGAAACAGTATCTTCATCTTTAAAATATTTCTTTGGCATTAGCTGCTCAAGAACATATAGATAAAGCATTAGTAAATAGGATTAATATTCTAGAAGAAGCTGTTCTATACATGGGGATACAAATAGAAAATATTAAAACTAGGATGACTACTGCATGTCATCATAATTACAAGTGGATATGTGTAACACCTTTATCCTATAATGGCACAGAACTTGCCTGGCCTCAAATTCAGGCTCATCTTAAAGGCATTTGGAACAACTCCGACATTTCATTTAATATGCAAGCTTTACATTCACAAATTAGGTCTATCAGTCAGGCACATCTACAGTCCACTTCCTTAAAGCAGGTAGCTGCATCTTTAGTCAACTCAATTAGGAACACTATCTCAACTAGTTCCATTTGAACACTAATCATAAATGCATCTATTTTTGCAATCATACTTATATTAATTTTTCCCTGTCTAAAGTTGACCATTACAGCTGTTCAATGAGAAGTTCATATGCTTCATTTAAAAAATAAAAAGGGACGAGATGGCAGGGGCCATGATGGCTCTGATAAGAACAACATCAGAAGCCATGTCATGGAGGAACAGAACGGCGAGAAACCCTGCGCATGAAAAGCTCATTGTTTTAGCAAAGCAACAATCAAGTGTCTCCTTGGTTGGCAAAGCTCCAGGGAGAGCCTCATGCGGGGGACTTGCAGTCTCTGTCTTTTCCTTTTATGAATAGTTCATTTTTTATTTTTCTTGATTTTATTATAGAAGTTTTTAGTAGAACTCTTCAATGATCATATTACAGGTAGGGGCCATGATGGCTCTGATCACAGATACATTGCAACAACACAGAGCAGTGAGAGACCCTATGCATGAAGAAAGCCCATTGTATTGCAAAGCAGCAATGGGTGCCTCGTTGATTTGGCAAAGCCTCATGGGGAAATTTTGTGTGGGGACCTTGCTGGCTTTGTAGTTTCTTTTTTAATTCTTTCATTTTAATAAGAATCCATGTTATAGGTAATCAGTATTATACCTGTTATTCTGATTTAAGAAATATGCATTTGTTTTATTTTTACAGTTTGATAATCAGACATTTCAAAGCAGTTAAAACACTGCCAGTATAAAGTTGAGATCATAATCTAGCACCTGTTTTATTTAAAAAAATAGAAAGGGAGGAGATGGCAGAGGCCATGCGGAGAACCCTAAACATGAAGGGCTCATTGTTAAGCAAGGCCACAGTGAGTCTCCCCTTGGAAGGCAAGGTCCCGAAGAGGGATCTTATGTGGGGACTCTGCAGTTTTTGTCTCTTTGTTTTAATCAGCTTATTTTTAATTTTCTTGATTTTATAATATAAGTTTTCAGTAGAATCTTAGTAAGAATTATATTAGAGATTTGAAACTTGTTTTTAGGCACATTCACACCATATTCAATCATGCGTAGTCCTAAAGAATGCTTTTCACACTAACAATAAGTTTCACCACTAGGAAAAACCAGCTAAAGTTTTTGCCAGTTCAAGTTTAAGATTACATTCAACATTCTGTGTAGTTTCGGTTAGAGACATCAAGACCTCTAGAAAATTAGCTAAAAATGCAATTGAGGGCTAAGGGAATAATAATAGATCATAAGCAGAAATATAACTAGATGTTTTGTGTAGAGATGTTATAAGGAAGTTGCTCTGTTTTTTCTTAACTACAAAACTTTATGCTTCTTGTTTTTCTTGTTTAATCAAACATGAGAAACAATTGTGTTGTCAGTTACCATAGCAAATAATGTCTAGGTACATGTTGTGACTAATGAATCTATAGAAAATAATAGGTGAAGGTAGAAATAGGAGTTAAGATTTAGAATTATGTTTTAAGATTAACCTGACATTTTGAGAACAATGAGGTTTGCTTACAAAAATCAAATATTGTCTAACTACGTAACGGGGAACAAGGAAGATTTTGATATTCTTGAAGTTCTATATTGAAATGATTAATATGTATGATTTAGACCACTACTTTGAAAAGAATGATTAATAGATTGATGGTATAGAGTAGTATAAAAGCTGTTTGAGAATCTGAAACAAATATAAGAGGAGAAATGAAATGTGAAGGGAGTAAGAGGAGAAATAAAATGTGAAGGGAAAAAGAGGAGAAATAAAAGTGAGAGGAGAAGATTCACCATTCATCAAGACCCATTGATTTTGTGAGCTTCATTTCTTCACCGACATCATACCTCCCTCTAGGACCCCCAAATAAGAGTGTCGGGGTTGGCTCTTGACAGGGCTCTAAAAGGGTAGAACCATGACCTCTAGGGTTTCTAAGGGTGGATCACAGTTTCTGAAGTTTCAAGGAGTTGGATCTTCTCCACAAACTCAGTTCCACAGTGTGAGGCTGCTGTTCAGATAGGCCTCTGCCAGAACTTGAGGGGGCAGGGCTGCCAGGCCCAGGGACTGAGGCCTCCACTGAGCTGGACTAGGAGAATGGATCTACCCAATGCTGAGGGAACAGAGGAGCCATTCCAGTGGGCTTAGAAGGCAAAACTGAAGTTCAGGGTTGAGGGGCTTCTAACCAGAATCCAACGTGCATGGCCAACACCTAGAGTTTGGGAGTTTGAGAGCAGGGCCATTGTCAAGATGATCTCAGAGAACAGAGAATTATTTTCAAGCCTGAGAGTTAAAGTAAATTGTTCTGCTGCATTTCTTATTTGCTTGGTGCCCAATTTTCCTTCTTCCCCTCCAACTGCTTCCATTTCCAATGAAAATGTCTAACTTTTGCCTGCTCCACCTTTGCATTTAGAGTCCTGGTGTAGTGCTATAGGATAAGCACTGGACAGCTAACCGCAGCTAAACTGGCAATTCAAACTCACCAGTCACTCCTTCAAAACCCTATATGGGCTTGCTATGAGTCAGAATCCACTCCATGGTACTGACAATAACAACAACCACTGTATTTGGAAGCAGATCACTTGTATTCTAGATTCACAGAAGAGGAATTCTATCTCAGTTTGGAATCGAACTTGGAAGAATTCGAGGACAATATAATGGGGTAAAAGTGTTTTTGAGATGGCAAAGACATGAATTTGGGGGGAGGGGCAAAGGATGGAATGTTATTGATCGAATTCTCTAAAACTGTGAGAGAATACATTTCCGTTTGTTAAGACATGTAGTAATGGATTAGTAATTAGTAATAGACATAATGTTATATTGTTTCACACAAGATCTAGTAATTATAAGCCTCAAAATTCAGACAGGAGTCCAGTTGTGGTGCTGCAGGATAATGTGCTGGACTGCAAGGTCAGTTTGAAACACAAGGTCAGTAGTTCAAAGTCACCAGCTACTCCTCAGAAACCCTATGCAGTGTCGCTTTGGGTCGGGACTCGACAGCACTTAACAACAACAACATACTCAGACAAACCCTGTTAGGATGTACTAATGTTTTAACTCCTTACATTTTCTCCCCTACATTTGATAAACAAGAGAACTCTTTTCCGTCAAACTTCAGTTGCTCCTGTTTTATAGGGGGGAAAAGCAACTATTTTATTGAGGATAGTAATAGTGATAATGATAAGAAACACTCAGCATTTATTCTCTGCCAGACAGTGCTCTAAACCTTTTAGCTCCATCAAAGCATCTAATATTCCCAAATCTCTATGTGGTTGGCTACTGACCATTGAGTCAGCCCTCAACTCATGGTGACCCGATGCATAATGGAGCAAAATGCAGCCCAGTGTTGTGTAGTCCCTGTGATCAGCTGTGAATTGGATCATTACGATCCATAGGGTTTTCATTGGCTGCTTTTTGGAAGTCAATCATCAGGCCTTTCTTACTATTCATATAAGTCTGGAAGCTCTGCTAAAACGTGTTCAACACACAAGCTTCCACTGGCAGATAGGTCATGTCTGGAACCTTGGTTACCTCTTTTGTAAGATGGAGCTACTGATGTCTATTTGAAAATTTTTTGAAGGGCCTACTTGTGACTTATGACAATATATGTGAATTACCTGGCATATTGTTCGTATTCAAAAAACAGCAACTCTTATCTGACTGACCCTCCCCCTCTCCTACCTCAACAATCTGATTCACTTGGTCAGCAACTCTTATGTGCTGGGCACTGTGTTGGCAGATGTGACTACAGACAGCAGTGTCCTTCAGGGAGTTCACAGTCCACTGGTGACAATCACATGAAAGGAGACAATCAAAGCACAATCTTGTATGTGTGTTGTGAGAAATCATCAACTTAAAAGTTCTGGAACTTATTGAACATGCAGAGAGTTCCTCAGAGCCCAGGAGGGTGGGAATAGCAAGCCCCCTTGTCCCCTGGCCCTCTGAGGATCTGTTTGTACCCATCAGCTGCCATATAGCAAAACCTGCTCTGGACCCTTTACTCCCAAACTGCACTTCCTCTTCAGTCCAGTCTTAACTCATCCTGCTTTTAGCCTATCTGTTCAAGTCCTGGTTGGCAAATTTAATCCCAGAGTGATATTCCAACCCAAGAGTCCAGAAACACTAGGCCTGTTCAAAGTATGCCATGAAGTACACAAAACTAGGTTCCTGTTTTCCTCAACATCAGAAATGCTGAAGGCTGAGCCTTCAGAAACTGAAACCAGCAGTTTGAAGAGTGTGACAGCTGATCTCAATTTTTAAAAAAGCTACTGCAGCTATGAACCATAGAGTCAGTTCCGGCTCATAGTAACCCTGTATGGGGTTTCCAAGGCTGTAAATCTTTACAGGAGCAGAAAGTCTTATCTTTCTCCAGTGAAATGGCTAGTGGATTTGAACTGCTGATCTTGTGGTTAGCAGCCTAACTTGTAACCCATTATACTAAAATCAGCTACTGCTAATTAAGTACAAACCATTATACTTTTGTAATCTCAATGAATCCTTATGACAAACTTCATCTCCATTTAGAGATTAAAATAAATAAATAAAACAAATTTAAGAGGGAGGGTTCTGAGAACTGTGCAGAATCTGGGTTCTGATGTTAATAAGCATGTACCCTTGCTATTAACCCTTTTGGGCGTCAATTACCTTTTCTCATAAGATTATAAGGAGATCTGGTAGTGTAGTTATGTGTTGGGCTGCTAACTTCAAGGTCAGCAGTTTGAAACTACCAGTCGTTACGTTCTGTGGGAGAAAGATGAGGCTTTCTGCTCCCGTAAATATTTATAGCCTCGGAAACCCTATAAGGGTCGCTATGAGTCAGAACTGACTCCACGGCACATTACCACCATCACCATCAGATCACTGGGAGAATTAAGTGAGTTATGTATGTAAGTCCTGATGTGGCGCTGCAGGATAATGTACTGGGCCATAAGGTCGGTTTGAACTGCAAGGTCAAACCCACTAGCAGTTCCTCGGAAACCCTAGACAGGGTGTCCATGAGTCGAAACCGACTCAAAGGCACTTAACAACAACAACAATGTATATGAAGTGCTTATCTGCAACTAGGCAGTAAGTGTTCAAAGGATGTTAGTTCTGTCATCCTTGTTTATTGTTTTATCATATGTGTTCAGGGACATATAGCTAAATGAGATTTCAAACTCAAGCCCTTCTTGCTTATATTTGGTGCTGTTTAGTGCCATCAGTTGGTTCCGACTCATAGTGACCCTATCTAGTATTTCTGAGGAGCTGCTGGTGAGTTTGAACTGCCAACCTTGCCATTCAAACAGGCTTCTCAGTGAAGCGCTTATCCTACAGCACCGTATCAGGACTATATAATACTGTCCTAAATTTTATAGTATGGTCATCTGCAGGGGCAGATAAATGACCTCAATCAATCTAAAGTCCTGAAGATCCTGGTCAAGCAACAGGTCAGACTGCCTTCTATCTGGGAAGACAGTAATACCCTTATACCTTTTCCTGGACTGCCCCACCAAAGCCAGACTTGGGCTTGAGTCCCTGAGTAACTTCAGTCTGCAGGGATAGTAGCTGTATCTCCATGGCTGTTTCTGCTATCAGCTTCCCAACTGAATAGGGGAAAAATTCATTCAAAATCGCAAACTGTGTAGCAGATAAAATTGTCTCTAAAGTGCTGGAGTCCTTGTATAGCTTTGCAGGATAACGCACTGGACCACAAGTTCGGCGGTTCAAATTCACCATCTGCTCTTTGGAAACCCTATACAGGGTTGCTGTGAGTTGGAACTGACTCGACAACACTTAACAATGGCAACAACAACAAAGCACTGGTGGCACTGTACGAAAAGCACTGGACTACTAACCACAGGTCGTCTCAAGCGCACCAGCGGCTCCTCCGGAGAAAGATGAAACTTTCTGCTGCTTCGCAAATCCTTTTAAGGGTTGCCATAACTCGGAGTCCTGGTGTGGTGCTGTAGTTTAATGCGCCAGACTGCAAAGCCGTTTGAACTGCAAGATCGGCAGTTCAAGCTCACCAGCTGCTCCTCGGAAATCCGATACAGGGTTGCTATGGATCGGAATCGATTCGACGACACTTGACAACAACAACAACAATACCTCGGATTACATCTCAGTGTAAAGAAAACAAAAATCCTCACCACTGGACCAATAAACAACATTTTTATCAATGGAGAAAAGATTGAAGTTGTCAAGGATTTCATTCTTCTTGTATCAACTATCAATACTCACGGAATTAGCAGTGAAGAAATCAAACGACGTATTGCATTAGGCAAATCTGCTGCACAAGACCTTTTTAAAGTGTTGAAGAGCAAAGATGTCAGCTTGAAGACTAAGATGCGCCTGACCCAAGCCATGGTATTTTCAATAATCTCCTATGCATGTGAAAGCTGGACAATGAATAAGGAAGACCATAGAAGAATTGATGCTTTTGAGTTATGGTGTTTGAGGAGAATATTGAAAGTGCCATGGGCTACCAAAAGAACCAACAGATCCGTTTTGGAAGATGTGCAGCCAGAGTGCTCCTTGGAGGCCAAGATGGCAAAACTTCTTCTCTCATACTTTGGACATATTGTCAGGAGGGACTAGTCGCTGTAGAAGGAGATCATGTTTGGTAAGGCGGAGAGTCAGAGAAAAAGAGGAAGACCTCCAGCGAGATGGATGGACTCAAGGGTGGCAACGATAGTGAGGTTGGTCCAGGATCAGGCAGTGTTTCATTCTGCTGTGCATAAGTTTGCTATGAGTCGGCACCTACTCGATGGCACCTAACAACAACAACAGCAACATACCTCGGAACCGAAACAACATGCTGAGTGTTACAGACAGATAAACAAACACCAGGCACTGCCCTTCTACCAAATAAATCCAGGTTCTGTATCTATGCCAAAGGAAAAGTTGTAGGCAAGGCCTTTCTGAGAATTGCCAAGGATCACTCCTGGAGGTTACTTTTTTTTTTTTTTTTTTTTGGAATGAAGGGGTTAAGGCGTTTGGATTTGGAGTCAGTCACGTGAGTGCTGGTTTGGCTCGCGACTCGCTGAGTGGCTGTGGGCAGGCTCCTTGAGCCTGTGAACCTCAGTTTCTTTATACAGTGGAGACAGAAGGCTGGATTAAGTGTAGATAAAACTCCCAGTTATCTGCATTGAGCTCGTCCCCATTGCAACGTTGAGCCCCGAGCTCCGATCAGCCGGACTACAAGCCCCAGCATGCCTCGGGGGCGGGTCTCAATGACGGACAGGCGGTTTTGCGAATTGGCACTCGCCAAGGAGCGCGCGGCGGCGCGTGCGCAGAGAGTGGCGGGCGGGTGGGCTGGCAGCCGTGGACGCGTCGGAGCTGCGGGAGGTCAGGTAGGGGGCGGGAAGGAGGGTCGTGGACGCGGGACCCGGGCGGGAGTCGTGGACGCTGGCTAATGTGGGGCTGTGCTGGCGTGTTGAGGCCCGACCGGCTCCCGACCTGCAGGGTCCGTGGGGTAGGACTGCGGTGGGGGTGGGGCTGTGGGTGGCTGGCTCGGGAGGGATTCGATGGGGCTGAAGAGCTCCGAGGAGATGCAGCGCCATGGGCGGGGGCGGGGGTGCGAAGATTGGCGGTGCAACATCTCTGGAGGTATGAGGTAATGTGGGGCCCTGAGGGGAGAAGGGGTGCACCATCTGGAAAATGGGGGGGGGACTGTAAGGGCCTTGGAGGGATCTGGGGTGCAGGATGTAGGAAGCAAGAGGAAATTGGGGGCACTGATGATTACTAGGGTGCAGAGAATCTCAGGAGGTTTGAGGGAATCTAGGGATGCTAGGCATTTCGGGGTGAGGGCACGATCCTGTTTGCTACAGAGGACAGGTTTTCCATCCTGATCAAGATCTGGGGAACATTGAACAGGCGAGTTCTTGGGGGAATCCATGGGAAGCAGCATCTTGTTAGTAAAAAGAGAACTGGCTAAGATTGGAAAGCAACACATGGCATGGGGTGGGTGAAAGAGGAAGGAGCAACGTTTGAGACTAGCACAGTGCCTGATGAAACACAGGGAATGAAGGTGAAGATTGAGAATGGGCAGAAATCTGAGGTGTGAGGTCAGGGTGTTGGGAAAGTGTTCCCAGTGAGGCTGAAGGCTGCAGAAATTTGAAACAGGGGTAAGGGATCTTTATCTGGGCTTTGGGATGCATGGGTGAGTAATTGGTGAAGGTGGCGATCAATGTAAAGCACAAAGATTAGAATTTTGTATTGTATGAGGGTTTGGAACAGGATTGAACAAGCTGTAGAATTATAGGATAGGTGTGTGGGCTGGTGACTTAAGCTGTTAAAGGGATTTTCCTGAAATTTCTGCATGGGGAGCAAAAAGAGGTTGGAGGACTTAGGGACCCTAGGAGTAATGTGAAAGTGTCTATTTGTGCATGGAGCGTTTAGGAACAAAGTCATACATCTTCAGAGATTAGAACTCTTGAAGAAGCATGCCTTTCTCTCAGAGGGGCCGAATCTCATTTACTTAAACATCAAAGATCCCTTATGAGGCTGTAGTGGTACTGCCTGCCATTAACTCCACTCTGACTCTGGGTCAGCAGAAAGTGGTAGACTTGGGGGATGAGGGGTGGAGAAGATCCAGGGAGGAGAAAGCCAGAAACTGTTGAAGGTCATCCTCCCTGGTCCCCTCTTCCCTCCCTGCGTCCCCCTCAGGCTGTGAAGGTGCTAGTAGATGTTCAGAGCGTGTAAAATGTCCAGAGGAATGAGTGGAAGGTTATCTTGAGTCTGTTTTCTTCATCAGTAAAATAAGTGGGTTGAATTAAATCGTATGTTGCTGTGAAGGGCTGTAGAGTCTCCTACTCATAGTGACTCTGTATAGGGTTTCCGAGGAGTGGCTGGTGGATTTGAACTGCTGACCTTACGGTTCAAACAGACATTGAAGTCCAGTGCTTATCTTATAGTGCCATACCAGGACTCTAGGTTATATAAATAGATAGTTAGATATAGAGAGAGATCATATATAAGACCCATTAGAGCCCAAAATCGTGGTGTGGCACTGTGGGTTAATGTGTTGAACTGCAAGGTTGGAGGTTCAAACTCACCAGCTGCTCCTCGGAAACCTAATACAGGGTTGCTGTAAGTTGGAACTGACTCGATGGCACGTAACACCACCAGCAACAAAGCCCAAAGAGTCAGTGCCTGTGAATGAGGTGTTAGGGCTAGGAGAAGTGAAAAGGGAGCTTATCGTTAATCCTTTACCTGTCTCCAGAACAGTGGTTCTTAACCAGGTGCAGTATTGGCTATATTGAGAGACCTTTTGGGTACTCACAAGGGGAATTTGGAAGACTACTGGCATCTAGTGTGAAGAGTTTCTAAACTTCTTAATTTACAGGCCAGCCCCCAGAACAAAGAACTCTCAGGTCAAAAGTGTCAGTAGTACCTCAGTTGAGGAACCCTGCTTTAGAGTACTATCCCAGGTACAAATTCAACTTTATTCCTAATTTAGTGTTCTTGATGAGTTACTTAGTCTCTTTGCATTAGTTCTTTCTTTGAAAAATGGGGTTCATAACCACCTACAACAGGATTATTGTGGGAATTCAGTGAATTGAGCCAGGGTACTTAGTGTGTGGTACATAGTAAATAATAAATGTAGCAATTTTTAGTTTTTTTGTTCACTCAGTTTTTAAAACAGTCTTACCCAGTTTCACATATGTAGACTAGAGCTTAGAAAAAGGAAGCAACTTGTCTAAGGTTAGACATATCTAGGAACTGAAGTCGGCTAGGCTCGTATCCAAATCTTTGTAACTGGATTTCATTTCCTTTTTCCCTTACTGCTTTTTTTGTGGGGGCCTGCCTAATCATAATGTGTCAGCCCATTGCCCTCTAAAGAAAAAGAATTGCTCACTGGGCATTGATGAGTGTCAAGCAGAACTGTAGAAGGAGTAATCGATATGTTTAGGTAGGGAGTAACCCTGGACTTTGTTCTTGATTTGTTATTAGACCAGGACCAGTGGTTGGATAAGGGGAGGAGCTTAGGTTAAAAGGCGGGATGAGGTCCTTGGAGCTAGGGGTACATTAGCTGTAAAAAATAATAATAAAAAGAACTATTTTATAACAGAGACTGAAACTGAAGGCAGTCGAATTCTGAAGGAGAGTAAGTAATTACTGTTCTGAATGATCACTTTGGGGCGTCTTTCCTCAGGGACAGAATAGTCACATTGGCTCTTTCAGAACTAAGACTAAACTTCAGCATTACTGAAGCTAGTTTAGAAATAGCTAGATTAGATCTCAGAGCAAGAGATCTGTCTAGCTGGACTAGCCTGCCTTTCCCCAAGGAGAATATATAGTAAGAACTGAATCTTAACTGAAGTCCAGAGCTCTTACTCTACTGCTAATTTACTAGGTGACCTTGGACAAGCACTTGCCCTGCCTGCCGCAGTCCATTAAAAATACAAATAGCTACCATGTATCGCTTATGTACTAAATACATGCACATCATGTGGTGCATTATCTCAGTTAATGCTGACAGTGCCCTGCCAACAATCTAGTTGTTAGCCCCCATTTTACATGTGAGAATACTGGTAGGTTAAATGACTTGCCCAAGGCTACAGAACAAGTGGCAAAACTGGGATAAGAACCCATTTGTATCAGACTCCAAAGTTATACTAGTTTATTAGAAAGGCTTTTCCAATTTAAGAGTCTGTTTGTCTATATCAGGAGAGAGGTTGGTAGCCAGAAGTTGACACCACCCTTGAAGTGGTCCATACACACATTCTTTGACAGTCTCTGCATTATGATGCATTTTTCCCCCCACTAACCTATCATCTGGACTCTGCCAAGAGGCATTAGCAACCTAATCAGTCAGGGAAACATACCTTTTTTTTTCTTAAAGTCTGTATTTTTTCAGTCATTGTGGTTTTATGGCTTCAAGTCAACGTTTCTAGATTTTAACCCAAATTCTACTACTTACCACGTATGAAATCTTAGATGGGTTATCTTCTATTGAGTCTCTCAAGAAGTCTAATACTTCATGGAACTATCATGAGACTGAGAGATGATGATAGTTGTTTCATCAGAGACAGGCAAAGCTGGAAGGGAGTCGTGTTTCTTTGCCCAGAAGATTTCATTGACTCTAAGCAGCCTTTGGAGTCTTGGTGTGGCATTGTAGGAGAAGCACTGGACTGCTAACCACAGGTCAATGGTTTAATCCTACCAGCTAGCCACTCCTCTGAAACCCTAGACAGGGCTGCTGTGAGTCAGAACTGGCTCAGCGGTACTTGGCAACAACAAGAAACAACCTCTGTCAGTTTCCTAAGATTCTCATCACCTCTTACATACCTCCCAGGACCCTTTAATCAAAATCTCATGATTAAATGAACACAAGTTGAATTCAGAAATAGGAACTGAGGGAGAATTGAGTTGGTTGAGATGAGGTAGAGGTATCCCAAGAGAAGGCTGTTGATTTTTCCTTTGGCCTTTATTCTCTGAGTTATGTTGGCAACATTGTTCCTACCCAGATGTTTCTGGAAGATGCAAGGAAACCTCTCTAGGTCCTTCCGTTTTAGAGGAAGACAAAGGCAGTTATCAGACAAGCATTATTCTCGCAAACTCTGTTACTGCTAACCCTCAAGACTGTTTCCTTCTGAGTTGTTTTATGTATCCTTGATGGGTACAACTTTGGGACCATGCCTTTGTAAGCCCCTGCTTACTGAGCTTGTCTTTGCTGTCTGCAGGGCCTTAACTGCCCTCAGTAGTCTTAACTGCATCAGGATCCTTGTCCACACACAGGACTGAGTGACAGTCTAGTGTGATTTCTTAAAATCAGTTTTGTTAGGCACTCCCAGCAAGTGACTATGGAGGCCATGGAAATGGATATGGATTTGATTGTTGTTGTTGTTAAGTGCCATCGAGTCAGTTCTGACTCATAGTGACTCTGTATAGGGTTTCCAGGGAGCCGCTTGTGAGTTTGAACTGCTGACCCTGTAGTTCAAATCTGCCTTGTGGTCCAGTGCTTATCCTCCAGCACAAGTGCAAGAGGAATACGTAGTCTTGAAAGCCATGTGATAAACCTTGCAGAACAAACAATGAAAACAAGCCAGGAGCGTACATGAATAATGGTGAGGGCCTTTATGCACTGTTTTACATGTTTTCTACTTTTTGATACCTAGCTCTTTTCAAGTCTGTTTTTGGATCAAAATGTTATCCCTGGTCACTTTCACAGTGCCTGACTCACAGTAGGTGCTCCCTACCTATTTAATTTATTGTTTAATTGAGATGGTTCTTCAGTTTTGCCCATGGTTTGGATCCTCCAAGTGCAGATAGGAGTATGAGAAACCATCATCTAGGGAACCACCCCCATGATGGGGATGCAATCACTGGATGAGGATTTTGGAAACTTTATGCTATCTGTCTTCCTTTGATTCTGAGATCAAGTAAAACAATCTCCAGTGAAGGCTCAGAATTTGTATTACTGAAATACATGTATCTAATGGCTTGAGCAGTTTGCCTGTGAGAAGTGCCTGTTTATTTCTTCTCATAGGCTGGGTTCTGGCTGTGGCTGCTGCTACTCCTGCGCCTACAACTGAAAGCTGTTACATACTACACAGTTAATCGTCTGTCTGGCTTAGCACTATGCGGAGTGCAAGCTTTAGGCACATAGTCTCATTGAATTTTGACAGTAACCTTCTAAGGTAGGTAGTATTGGAGTCTCCTTTTTATAGATAAATAGAACAAAAGAAATCACTTTCCCAGGTCTGCCCAGTAAGTGCTAGTGCTTAGGGAATGTATTCAAATCCAGAAAAGCTGATTCCCGAACCCACTTCTCATCCTAGTTCTGCAGTAGGATTTATGAGGTCTGGATTTCTTTCCCCTGGTCTTAGCATTCCATATTTAGTCCCTGCTAAAAGGATTGGGGACTCCTGCTGTGTCGCTGTGGGATCAGCACTGGACTATGAACCACAGTGTTGGCTGTTCAAATCTACCAGTTGCTCCTCTGAAACCCTATACAGAGTTGCTGTGAGTTGGAATCGACTCAACGACACTCAACAACAACAGAAGGACTGGTGTGGTGCTGCGAGCTGATGCACTGGACTGCAAGTTGGTTTGCAATTGCAAAGTTGGTGGTTCAAGATCACTAGCTGCTCCTTGGAAACCCTATACAGGGTTGCTGTGGGTCAGAGCCAACTTGAAGGCACTTAACAACAACAGAAGGACTCCTATTGTGGTAATGTAGGATCAGCATTGGAGTATGAACCACAAGGTTGACATTTCAAACCTACCAACTGATCCTTAATAACCCTATACAGGGTCGTTATGAGTCAGAACTGATTTGACAGCACTTAACAACCTGTGATATGCAGATGATACGACTTTGCTTGCTGAAAGTGAAGAGAACTTAAAATAGTCACTGATGAAGATCAAAGACCATAGCCTTCGGTATGGATTGCATCTCAGTGTAAAGAAAACAAAAATCCTTACCACTGGATCAATAAAAAGCTTGAAGTTGTCAAAGACTTCATTTCTCAACCATCAACATTCATGGAAGCAGCAGTCAAGAAATCAAAGGACGTATTGCATTAGGCAAATCTGCTGCACAAGACCTCTAAAGTGTTCAAAAGCAAAGATGTCAGTTTGAGGACTAAGGTACACCTGACCCAAGCCATGGTATCTTCAGTAACCTCATATGCATGCAAAAGTTCAACAGTGAATAAGGAAGACCATAGAAGAATTGATGCATTTGAGTTATGGGGTTGGAGGAGAATATTGAAAGTGCCATGGGCTGCCTAAAGAACCAACAGATCTGTGTTGGAAGACGAACAGCCAGAGTGTTCCTTGGAGGCCAGGATGTCCAGTCATCTTCTCTCATATTTCGGAAATATTGTCAGGAGGGACCAGTTACTGGAGAGAGATACCATGTTGGGTAAGGTGGCGGGTCAAAGAAAAAGAGGAAGACCCTCCCCAGTGAGATGGATTGGCAAAGTGGCAGCATCAAGGGGCTCAAGTGTGGCAACAACTGTCAGGTTAGCCAAGGACCAGGCAGTGTTTCCTTCTGTTGTACATAGGGTCGCTATGAGTCGGTACAGACACCTAACAACAACAAAGAAGGAGCTGTAGGATAAGCACTGAACTGATAACTGGAAGGACAGTGGTTCAAACCAACCACCTACTCCTTGGAAACCCTATCCAGGGTCACAGTGAACTGGAACCAATTCAGTAGCACTTAACAAGAACAACAGAAGGAGCAGAGTCCTAGCATGGTACTGTAATTACTGGACTTAACCACAAGGTTGGCAGTTCAAACCCACCATCCGCACCTCAGAAACTCCATACAGAGTCACTGTGAGTCACAACCAACTTGCCAGACCTTCGCAACAATAGAAGGAACTGCAGCAGCTTGTTTTCTTAGAAATAGAAATTCTGGATTAATTTATCCCCAGTTATAGTGTAGATATATAGCACCTTCAGCCAAATCCCTCCAAAGCTGACCAGTCCTTTCATTAATCTTCATGTGTCTTTGTATGCATGAAAGGAAAGATTCTTCCTTCTTTCAGAATTCATTTTGGAAATGAATGCTTTATTGTTGTTGTTGAGTGGGTTCCGACTCATAGCAACTCTGTATAGGATTCCCAATGAGCTGATGGGTTTACAAACCTCCGACCTTATGGTTAGCAGTCCAGTGTTTATTCTACATCGCTGCACCATGAATGCTTTATTAGTATTAGTCATTATTATTGTTAATATATTTTTCATTGTTATTAAAATTGTAATCAGAATGCAACTTTTCATTACATTTCCAGGCATTTATCATGAGTCATCACTGCTACCTTTTTATAATTTTTTTAAAATAACCGGTTTGTTAAATAGCTTGCCTACTGCCCCACAGCTTGTGACACTGTTAAGATCTCAATGCAATTCAGTGTGACTCCGAGATTCCTAGTTTGGTTTTGTTTTCCTTTTATTGCCCATATTGCTAATTTCACAGGCTGTGGAAAAATCAGTGGTACCAGATGCTGGCTGGTTCAGGCGAGAGGTATTATTATAGAGCTTTCTGCATCTTACGGCAGTTGGAACAGGCACAGCCTCAGGGATAGATTCTCATATGGAACTGAAGACATGGAGTGGCAGCAGTCTGTGTCAGGCAGTACATACCATGAGATCAAAAGTGAGACTGGGGGTAAACTGAAGTCCGAAAATGAGGTGGGAAGGCAGCCGGTGAACAGCCGGTGAGTGCTACAGGAAACACATTCAAAAGATCCTGAAAACTGCCAAGATCATAAACTGCATGCTGGGAGTTGATTTTGGCCAATTGCAGATCTTAGCTGGCAGAAAATGGGCAGCTAGTGTAAAGATTTGAGATAGTAAGACTGCTCCTTTCACTTATCTAGTCTTTTAAATAAACCAAAGTCAAATTTGGAGTCCTGGTGTGGTGCTGTAGGATAAGCAGTGGATTTCTAGCCGTAAGGTTGGCAGTTCAAACATACCAGCCACTCCTTTGAAACCCTATATAGGGTTGCTAGGAGTTGGAACCTGCATTTAACAATAACAACAAAGTCAAATTGACCTCCAATGCCAGTATTAACGACTAGATGTGCCCTTCAGAAGAAAGAGGCTGTCTGTCATGTAGCTCGGGTTCCGACTGGGCTCTTTGCGAAAGCAGTGCCTCAGAAATGGGAGAAGTGGCTCTGGTCTAATGTGTGAGTGTTGAGAACTCTGGTCTTCCTGGCAAAGTAGGTCAGGAATCCTTGACATCTTTTTCTGCCTTAGCGAGTTGGTGACGCTTCAGACAGCTGAGATAATTTTGGGTATGGATGTGGGCACAGTAAATGCATTTTTTAAAAATGGATGGCTTAGACAAGGAGGAGAGAAGCTTTTTAATTGAAGTAGAATGATCTTCCAGAAAGCTGGTGAAAAAATTTGCTGGTATTTTTACAAATTGGCAGCCTTGTTAAATTAGCTAATCTGCAGTGCCAGCTTTGAGAAGAACAGATGTCCCTGTGCATTGTAAGGTAACATGCTTTGGCTCCAAACACCAAATGGTGCCCTCAGTCTGGTGTCCCAGATGATAGAAGAGAGGGCTGAAACTATTGGTTTGGAATTGAAACCGTTTGCATGGATTTTGAGTTGAGGTTTTTAGCAGCATTTCTATACTATTGTCCCAGACCCATGGTGTTTAGGAATTCACAATTCAGTTTCACATATTCACATGAGACTCTATAGTTTCATGCTGTGTGATAGTTTATTACTTAACTGAGACAGGAGTTTGAGTTATAACACTGGGCTGGTGTGGGGGTGGACTTCTCAGCTAATAAATCAATCAATTCCATTCCATAGCAACTGAATCTCATAACTATATTATTGTTTCCTCTTTCTTGTGAAGAAAATTGTGTTAGAAGAGCATTTCCCAGAGCATTACTAAGTAATATGACTTAATACTTAATACTTGGGAGTCCTGGTGTGGCACTGTAGGATAAGCACTGGACTGCAAGGTCGTTTCAGTTGCAAAGTCAGCAGTTCAAACTTGCCAGCTGTTCCTTGGAAACTATTCTAGGGTCACTATAAGTCGGAATGGACTTGAGAGCACTTAACAACAACTTAATACTTACTAAGAGTTCTATGATAATGAGAAAACACTTTTAGCGTTGAACAAACTTAAAGGTAATCTATACTTCAGGATTTCTGGTAACTTTCAACATTGCTGAAATAATGTGTTAAAGTAGAAAATATATTTACAGTTTTCTCGTACCTACTTGTCCAAAGCAATGCCCCTTCCAGTAAAAGGCTAAACTAACTGAGAGGTGGGATTGAACCTAGATTAATTGTGCATGTCTGCTTTGAATATTTGTCAGATTGAATTCCAAAGCTAAATGTTTCATTGTAATATGTACTCCTACTTGGAGTTCCCGTCTTCTCCCTGCCTAGAGAAAGACTTGCTCACATGTGCAAAGCTTTCCTCAACATGCTGTGTTGTCCTTAAATCAAGCCACCTTGCCCTCGACTTTCTCCTTGATGGTTGACTATCTGCAGATCACGGGACTGCGCAGGTGCAGCTGTAGGACTTAAATTTCTGAAGGGCTGAATGTACCCATGCGCTACACCTTGTTAGAGCTATTCATTCTAATGTGGAGTATAAATTGGCAGTGAGATAGGATGCAGAACACTGAGAGTTTTGTGCTTCTGCCTTATGGGTACATGCCCTCTGTGGACTATGAGTACATGTGGATTGAGCAGGGTGAGATATTCATGCTATATATTAAATGATGTCAGGGGTGTCCCAGGCTAGAAAGAAGCTGTCTTATAACGACACTATCATTTTTTAAATCATCTGGGCTTGAATCTTTGATCATATTAACTTTTCCCTATCTCCCTCTTCCTACCTGCCCACTCAGCTTCAGAGCTTACTGGTTGTACCTCTGGAATGATATCCAAGTGCATTGTCTCCCCATTTCCACTACCTGCCCTGTAGTTCAGGCTCCACACTACATCTCCCAAATGGTTTTGTAGCAGCTTCCAAACTAGTTCCTCTCATTTTCCCTCCTCACTTTGTTGCAGCTTTGCAGTTTACCTGCTGTAAAACATCCATTGATTGCCTTACCATGCCCTTCAGAAAGAAGTTCAAAGGTGTTCCTGTGGCTCTGAAGATGTTTTATAATTATTGCCCAGTTTACTATTCTGAACTTGTTACTCTTTCTTTCCCTTTGTATAATCCAACAATTAAAAAAAAAAAGATACCCAATCTTGATATCACCCATGTGAAAGTGAAGTGGTTCTTTACTCTATAATACATTGTACTTCTTGCTCTTCACCCTGCTTTCCAGCCTTGTTAAGGCCTGCCCTCTGCTTGGGGCTCCCTTCCTCCCACCTCAACAAACCTTTGTATCCTTCTAGGCCCATTGTTGTTGTTATGTGCTGTGCAGTCGGTTCCAACTCAAAGCGACCCTGTACTGGGTTTCCGAGGCTATAATTCTTTATGTGAGCAGAAAGCCTCATCTTTCTCCCGCGGAACAGCTGGTGGTTTCCAACTGCTGACCTTGAGGTTCGCAGCCCGATCATAACCACTACGCTACCAGAGCTCCTTAGCAAATGCTGTATCCTCTCGGAATATTCCAGCTCCCTTCAAATTAAAATGTCACTCAATCTTCATCAAACTTAGTTAATACTATTTCATTTATGATACTACTTTCCCCTTGATTAATATGTCTTATCCCTCCTATTAATGTGTATCTGAACGTTGGATTCTGTGTTCTGAAAACCTCTTGGTGCAGTAGACTTGAATGGATGCAGAAGAAAGCAGGTAGAAGAATTTGTTTTTGTTGTTGTTAGGTGCCATTGTGTCGGTACCGACCCATAGCAACCTTATGCACAGCAGATGAGTGGAAAACACACATACTTTCCAATCATTTAAAGTGAATCGCCATAACTTTGTATTTTTTGGAGACATCCGAGGCTTCCAGCCATACCAGGATAAAATTCCCAGACCTCCAGGCTTGTGTTTATACAGTTTTCTTTGCCTAAAATGCCTATATCCCTCATTGTCTTTCTTTTTCCCAAGATATATCTCAGGTGTGTCGCTGCATCTCAGACGCCTTCTCCAGTTCCTCTAGGCAGGGTCAGTTGGTCCATAGAGAATACTCCATTGTTACACATACTCCTTTTACTGTAGGTGATCTTTGTTTTTCTCCCAATAAAAATGTTGTTGTTGGTAAGTGCCCTCAAGTCAGTTCTGACTCATAGTGACAACGTATAGGGTTTAGAAAGGAGCCGCTGGTGAGTTTGAATGGTCTCATGCAGTATCCCACAGCGCCACACCAGGCCTCCAATAAAAACTGTAAACTTTGATAATATTTAAAAATAACAACCTATACTTGCTATGTGCACCATTTTTGCCATGTTGTTAGGTGCCATTGAATCTGTACCAACTCCTAGCGACCCTATGCACAACAGAACAAAACACTGCCTGGTCCTGGGCTAACCTGACAATTGTCGCCACATTTATACACGTGTGTGTTATACTTTTTGCACGCCAAATGACCCCCTTCATGCATTAATTTCCTATGTTTGCTATATATGTGAAAAATATGGTAGTCTCTACAGCAGGCGTGGCGAACCTTTTTTTCTGCCAAGGGTCATTTGGATCTTGATCACATCATTCATGAGCCATACAAATTAATCAACTTGAACATGAGCCTGCTATGTTTGAATGGCTAGAACTGGAACTGCAGTTGCCTCAGAAGGGCCCACCAAACGGTTTCATAGACGCCCCCACCCCTGTTCTATAGCACACACATATAATAGACACCATTATTGTTTCCGGTTTATGTATGGGTGGTAGGGAAACTGAGCTTTGGGCAGTCGAGGTTACTTCTCTGCAGTCACAAAACTAAGGGAGGTTAGAGATAGGTTCTGAAGTTAGACTTGAGAACCTGAATTCTTAGGCTCTGTCAAGTGTCTTGTCTTTGTTCCGCTGTGTATCACTGTCACCTAGTACACAGTGTTAGATACTATCAAGTCATATGAAAATACAACTGCCTCACAGGGTTTTCTGGGTTCTAATCCTTATGGAAAGAGATTGTTGCCAGCCAGGCCTTTCTCTTACAGAGCCACTGGCTGGGCTTCACGTGCCAACCTTTTGGTTAACAACTGAGTGCTTTAATCATTTGTTCCACCAGAGCTTCTTTAACACACAGTATGACGCTGTAGTATCAGCACTGGACTGCGAACCACAAGGTCGGCAGTTCAAACCCAGCAGCTGCCCCTCAAAAGCCCTATATAAGGTCATTATGAATCGGAACCAACTCAACGGTACTTCACAACACCCCCAAAACCCACTGTCTTTGAGTGGTTGAAACCTTATATAGGGTTTCTGAGACTGTCAGTCTTTATGGGTTCAGATAGCCTCATTTTTCTCCCTTGAAGCAAATGGTGGATTTGAACCACTGACCTTGCAATTAGCAGCCTGATGCCTAACCCACAGCACCACCAGGGCTCCTTTTAACACATAGTGGTGGTGTTAAGTGCTGTTGAGTCGGTTCCGATTCATAGTAACCCTGTGTAGGGTTCCCAAGGAGCAGTTGGTGGGTTTCAACTGCTGACCTTGCAGTTAGTAGTCCAGTGCTTATCCTAGAGCGCCACACCAGACCTCATAAATATTTGTTAGATAATGGAATAATTATTGCCATTGTCTCTATATTCCTTGTGTCTCTCAATTCATAGAGGTTAGTGGGAAATGAATAATGGTTTCTTTTTTCGTTGGCAGGAATTTGAGCCCTGGGGCATGACTACAGGTGGTCAGCTCTTCCGTTCTTGGCTGTGTTAACAGGACCCTTCCCAGGAAGCATCATGGCTGCCGCAGCCGCTTCCCATCTGAACCTGGATGCCCTCCGCGAAGTGCTGGAATGTCCCATCTGCATGGAGTCCTTCACTGAGGAGCAGCTGCGGCCCAAGCTCCTACACTGTGGTCACACCATCTGCCGCCAGTGCCTGGAGAAGCTACTGGCCAGTAGCATCAATGGCGTCCGCTGTCCCTTTTGCAGCAAGATCACTCGCATAACCAGCCTGACCCAGCTGACGGACAACCTGACCGTGCTGAAGATCATTGACACAGCTGGCCTCAGTGAGGCCGTGGGGCTGCTCATGTGCCGCTCCTGTGGGCGCCGACTACCCCGGCAGTTCTGCCGGACCTGTGGTGTGGTGTTGTGTGAGCCGTGCCGGGAGCTGGACCACCAGCCTCCTGACCACTGCACGCTCCCTGTGAAAGAGGCAGCTGAGGAGCGGCGTCGGGACTTTGGGGAGAAGTTGGCTCGTCTGCGGGAGCTTATGGGGGAGCTACAGCGGCGGAAGGTCGCCTTGGAAGGTGTCTCTAAGGACCTTCAGGCAAGGTATAAAGCGGTTCTCCAGGAATACGGGCATGAGGAGCGCAGAGTGCAGGAGGAGCTGGCTCGCTCCCGGAAGTTCTTCACAGGCTCCCTGGCTGAGGTCGAAAAGTCCAATAGCCAAGTGCTGGAGGAGCAGAGTTACCTACTTAACATTGCGGAAGTGCAGGCTGTGTCTCGCTGTGACTACTTCCTGGCCAAGATCAAGCAAGCTGATGTCGCACTCCTGGAGGAGACAGCTGATGAGGAGGAGCCAGAGCTCACTGCCAGTCTGCCCCGGGAGCTCACCCTGCAGGACGTGGAGCTCCTCAAGGTAGGTCATGTTGGCCCACTCCAAATCGGGCAGGCGGTTAAGAAGCCCCGGACAGTCAACATGGAAGATTCCTGGGCCATGGAGGCTGCGGCCTCTGCTGCCTCCGGCTCTGTTACATTTAGAGAGATGGACATGAGCCCTGAGGAAGTGGTTGCCAGCCCTAGGTCCTCTCCTGCTAAGCAGCGCGGTTCGGAGACGGCTTCCAGTATTCAGCAGTGTCTCTTTCTCAAGAAGATGGGGGCCAAAGGCAGCACCCCAGGCATGTTCAACCTTCCAGTCAGTCTCTATGTGACCAGTCAAGGGGAAGTGCTCGTGGCTGACCGTGGCAACTACCGTATACAGGTCTTTACCCGCAAGGGCTTCCTGAAGGAGATCCGCCGCAGCCCCAGCGGCATCGATAGCTTTGTACTGAGCTTCCTTGGCGCTGATTTGCCCAATCTTACTCCTCTCTCAGTGGCCATGAACTGCCACGGACTGATTGGTGTGACTGACAGCTATGACAACTCCCTCAAAATATACACCTTGGATGGCCACTGTGTGGCCTGTCACCGGTGCCAGCTGAGCAAACCATGGGGCATCACAGCCCTGCCATCTGGCCAGTTTGTGGTAACTGACGTGGAAGGTGGTAAGCTCTGGTGTTTCACTGTGGACCGGGCAGCAGGGGTAGTCAAGTACAGCTGCCTCTGCAGTGCCGTGCGGCCCAAGTTTGTCACCTGTGATGCTGAGGGCACTGTCTACTTCACCCAGGGCTTAGGCCTCAACCTGGAGAACCGGCAGAACGAGCACCACCTGGAGGGTGGCTTTTCCATCGGCTCTGTGGGCCCGGACGGGCAGCTGGGTCGTCAGATCAGCCACTTCTTCTCGGAGAATGAGGATTTCCGCTGCATTGCTGGCATGTGTGTGGATGCCCGTGGTGACCTCATTGTGGCTGACAGCAGTCGCAAGGAGATTCTCCACTTTCCTAAGGGTGGAGGCTATAGTGTCCTTATTCGGGAGGGGCTCACCTGCCCAGTGGGCATTGCCCTCACTCCTAAAGGGCAGCTGCTGGTCTTGGACTGTTGGGATCATTGCATCAAGATCTATAGCTACCACCTGAGGAGATATTCCACCCCATAGGAGAGAAATAGCTGCTACTTCTCACACAGCTTCCCTTCTCTTCCTTTCTTATTTGGTGGTGGTATTGTAGAGTAGGCTCAGCCTGTACCCTGGTTCCAGCTGGCTCGTCCTAGAATTTTAGAAGCTCTGTCTTTTAGTGTTTTTCTTATTTGTAGTATTTTTTCCCCTAAATATACAGCTGTAACATGCATTTCCCCACTAGGACATATGATGAGCTTAGCTGAAATTTAATTAGATGTTAGGCACCTCCAGACTTCAGTAGAGAGAACCACTTTAACCTTTTCGTAGCTAGGTAGGCATTTTGTCCTGTGATGCATTCTTGTTGGTTTTCCTCTCTTTTGGCTTTGATGTGTCTGGCCCATTTCCTTCTTATTATAATGTGCTTCATCTTTGACCTTTTCTCTCCAATTCTGGCTGCATTCAGTGTGCATGCTCTAGTGCAGTGACAGTTCAGATGCCATTCCCCTGTGGCATCATGCCTCAGGTCAGATCGCCTTTCACCTCAACCAGTGTGATAGCTCATTCATTTAGTGCTACCAAGCGAGATCTACAGTCCTTTTGGGAAGCACTGCCTCTTGACTGGGGCATCTGTGTCATGTTGGATTGGTCTCTAATTGTAGACATGATGGAGAATGGATTGACTCTAGTTGGTTAGGGTTGAAGACTGGTCTGGAAAGAATTTGCCTTTTAAATGAGCATAGACTCGAATTATGTCAAAGGATAGAAAGATGAGAATAAGCAAACATGAATGCTAATGTCGTCAACAAATACTCTTGAGCTCATCGTTTTTCATACTACCTCTCTCCACTGACCTGTGCTAAGAGTTGTCTGTGAAACTACAACACAGATCAGGGCCAGCCAAGTGGGGAAGTGGACAGAACTCATCGTCAGTGCTAAAACAAACCAACTGTTGGGCCCTTACTATGTATTTTCTCCAAATACGTACATTATACTGGTTTTGGGATTCATTTCCATTCCTCTTGATGCATTAAATAATTGATAACTTTCTTCTCAACTGGTGTTGATGCCTTTTTAATTAAATATGGGATTTGAAGGGTGAGGAGGGAGATCATTTTTATCATGACCGTTTACTTCTGTATTTTAACACTACAGTTCTCAGAGAGTGTAACCATTATAAGGACCTGTTGTTGTTTGTTAGTGCCATCAAGTCAGTTCCAACTCATGGGGTCTGAGGCTATATATCTCTGTGGAGCAGAAAACTTCATCTTTCTCCCATGGAGCATCTAGTGGGCTCAAACAGCTGCTCTTGTGGTTAGCAGTCTAGTGCCTATTCTGCAGAGCCACAGCACTCCCATTATAGGGATCTACCACTGTCAAAATCCAGTCACAAGCACCATTAAGCAAAGGTAATTATAATGCATTTCCAGATTCACCTACTCAAGAATCAGTCTCCAAGGTGTTGAGTCGCCAACACCCTGTCTTAAGTTGAGTCTTTGCCACCTGTTTTCTCCTTAGAATTACAGTTAAAATAGGAAGAGGGCCTGTCCTTTTAAGACAAGCTTAGGGGTGAAGGAGTTTGGGCTGTGGCTCCTCAGGCTTTAGTTTTGACTGAGCATAGCTTGCTTTTTAGGTGTTGTGCTTATGGCAACCCAAAGAGCTGTTCTTGATTTCAGTGAAACAAAATTTGTTTTGCTGTGCGACTCAAAATTGCCTTTTGGGTTTATTTTACATATATACATACATAAATATATTTTTTCTGGCTTTTGGGATGGCTGTCAAAGAACACAGAAAGGGGGGTGATTAAAAAAATGTCAAACTAGTTTGCCTTTTTACTTTTCACCTGGAAAAAGTCCCATGCTCTGATTATGAAATTGCATCTAATTATCAAAGGACTGTGTAATTAAAAGGAAATTGATCCAGTTAAAAGTGCATCACAAACAACTCCATTCTAAAGCCACTTTGTCTGTGGTGCATCAGGTAACCTGTCTTTGCTGAGGCAGAAGTGGCCAAGGACTTTGACACATGGTTTGCAGCTGAGGAATGAATATAATATTGTAAGGTAACTTGAGGTAGGAGCTCTGGTGTGGCACTATTCTGAACCACAAGGTCGGTGGTTCAAACTCATCAGCTATTCCTCGAAAACCCTCCACAGGGTCGTTGTGAGTTGGAACCGACTTGACAGCACTTCACAACATGAAGAAGCTTGAGGTAAAGGAGACCAGGGCTCCTCCAGCTGTCGATACACTATCATTCAGCATTTAGATCAGACTTCATCTCTGAGCCATGCATATGTCGTGGCCTTCAAATACAGCAGCTGTCTGCTGCCTCAAAATGAAAGAAGGGTTGGACTGAATGCTTTTGTTTCTTTTTTCTCTGAATATTTTAGGCAGTGTTTACTACCATTTTCAGTGATCTGCCATGTTGGTTAAATTGTTAAGAGTATGGACCCCCAAAACTAATTTGCTCAGCTAAACAACCATTAAGCAGGAGTTCCCTTATTCAAGTAAAGCCTTACATGAAAATGTAAATCATGTGAACCAGATCAAAGAGCAGTGTGTCTGACTGAAGCAGGTTTGAGTGCGTTGTCCCTTCATACCTTAAACGTCCATGGTGCCATTGCCAAACTTGTGACTCTGCACAACATTCTCTATTTTCTGATGCCCACTGGACTACTAAGATTCCACTCTGGCTTCCTGGCTTTGTGGCCTTGGGCAAGTCATTTAACCCCCCTTGAGCCTTCTTTATTTCCTCATTGGGAAAATGAGGACTGTGATCCCTGTCTGCAGGAGCACATAAGGGAGCTAACATGAAAATATCTGGCTCAGTTCCTTACAGTAAAGGTGGTAATAAATAGTATCTTTCTGAGTTAATCAAAAGTGTGCTTTCGCAGGATGTGCCAAATAATACCCTCCCTCTTATCTAACAAGTTCCTTTTTGACAAAACTTTTCTCAGACATTTCCTGTTCCTGACCGCAAGCCTCCAAATCAATCTCATCACTTATTTTTACTCTTCTCATTTTTTTACTACGGCATAAATCATTCTGTGTTGCCATTTATCTGTCCATATACCTAGATGCCTATCAATTTGTGGTGCTGACCACAAGGTCAGCAGTTCAGATCCATCAGCTGCTTCTGGAAAATCCTATACAGGGTTACAATGAGTTGGAATTGACTCAAAGGCTCTTAACAACAGCAACAACAATTTTAATCTTGGCAATGGTGCCTTATAGACCATGTGTCTTCAGTTATTTAATTGACTTGATGGTTGTGGTGGGCCCCCCCAGTAATGATTAGGTTTTCCTTGCACAGCTTCCTTTGGATGCAAAGAATTCCAAGGCAAGACCTTTTGTAAGTTATATGGGAAACTAAAGGCACTTCATGACAGGTGAGCTACCTATAGTTGCAAGCCTCTGCTTCCTCTTAATACATGGGGGCCTCAAAAAGCTTGTGGGAAAAATCCCATTGTCTTACAATTTTCACTGAAGTTTTTATAGAGAGTTTAAGGTTTCCGAGCATTGCGGTTGAATGAATATTGAATGAATGCATTTCATTCAGCATGCATTCATTCAATATTTATTGAGCATCTACTGTGGGTCAGGCACTGTGTCAGGTGTTCAAAAAAGAAAAATAATGATAAGTAATGTGTCTACTGTCTCCTAACTACTTCCTAGCCTTTTCCTGCATGAAGTATTTGGAATCCACGATTGCCCTGGGCTTCCTCAAAGGCTGGCTGTAGGCAGTGCCTGAGTGATTGTGCAGGTCAACCCCAGTGCACATGGCAGTCTGAGAGGGCCATTTCATTATTCCAATCAGTGGGATAAACTTCAGTCTTACAGTGTTCTTGTGGGCATGGAATGTTTAAGTAGTTGTATTCTTAATTCAGTACTAATTAATGACCTCTTAAAAGTGAATTGGTACCCAGCTCTGTCTGAAGGGCATCGGAAGCATAACTTGGTATGAGACTCCTCACACCTGAAGAGGATGCTGATTTGCACTCAGAATGAGCAGCCCCTCAAGGGAATCTCAAAACAAATTACAGAAAGGAAGCAGCGGGTGCCTGGCTACATTTTGCAAGCCGAGCAGTGGTGAGGTGAGAGGCTGTCTAGCAAAATACACACTGAGGCTGCAAACCTAAGGCTTTGTCTCTTTAATATGAATGTCCATGGATCCCTGGACAAACAAAGTAGCTAAGGGACTTAGCTTACTATGACTTACCTTAGAATACTATGTATTCTCGTGGGGAAATCACTGGGTTTGGACTCAGGCCTGGGTCTGCCTCTTAACTAGCAGTAAGACATCAAATAAGTGCTCAGCATCACTGTGCCTGTTTGCTTATCTATAAAATAAGGAGGATGGGCTAATCACTAAAGTCAAATCTAATTAATTTGTTAGCAAGCTGTTGTTGTTAAGTGCCGTGGAGTTGGTTCCGACCCATAGCGACCCTGTATAGGGTTTCTGAGGAGTAGCTGGTGAGTTTGAACCACTGACCTTGTAGTTCAAACGGCTTTGCAGTCTGGCACATTAACCCATAGCACCACACCAGAACTGTTGAATTTCCCTGCCAATGTTTTGGCACGATCTGCTATAATGTTAGTGTATTATGTTTGCTTGAGAGAAGAAGGAACCTGCACTTCAGAAGCACCTTCACTTTTATCACTTTTAACAGTTGCTACTCTACCTCTGGTAGCGTAGTGGTTATGAATCGACTGCTAACCCCTAGGTCGGCAGTTCGGAACTACCAGCTGTCCCATGGGAGAAAGATGAGGCTTTCTGCTCTGGTAAAGATTTACAGCCTCGGAAACCTTGTGCAGGGTCACTGTGAGTCGGAACCGACTCCACGGTACTTAACAACTCTACCTCTAGTATTGTCACTTAGAGTCACTTACCAGTCATTGTCACCCTGCTGAGTATATTCCTTCTCTAGTCAAAGGGAACCAGCAGTTGATGTTCCAAAGGTTATGGTGAGAATTGTTGTCAAGTGCCATCGAGTCAGTTATGACCCATAGAGGCCCTGTATAGGGTTTCCGAGGAGCAGCTGGTGAGCTTGAACCACCAACCTTGCAGTTCAAACTGACTTTGCAGTCCAGCACATTAGCCCACAGTGCCACACCAGGACTCCATTAAATGTGATGGTGGTGGTGGTTATGTGCCATGGAGTTGGTTCCGACTCAACAGGAACCCTGCACAGGGTTTCCTAGGCTGTAAGTCTTTATGGGAGCAGAGAGCCTCATCTCCTAGGGAACCACTAGTAGCTTCGAATTGCTGACCTTGAGGGTAGCAGCCTGACTCATAACCTCTGTGATACCAGAGCTCCTTATTCAATGTGAATAATAGATATAAATGTACCTAATCAGAAAATAAGAGTTGCCTGTGGGGGACAAAGGTGTCCTTCACCTCAGGGTGAGTGGATGCAGTCCTTCAAAGGATTTCACACTTGTATTAATGATGCAATAGCACACCCTGCCGGACTTCTTCATTTTGATGTGGCACTGTTGGATCAGCAGTGGACTGCGAACAACAAGGTCAGCAGTTCAAACCCGCCAGCTGCTCCTTGGAAACCCTATACAGAGTTGCTATGAGTTGAGACCTACTCGACATCACTTAACAACAACAGAAGAAAGAAGGATTGCTGGAGGGACAGAGGTAAAACTGAAATGTTCCTGTTAAGAAAGGCAGCACATAATGCCCAAAGGAGCACTGGACTGTGAACCACAAGGTCGACAGTTCAAACCCACAAGCTGCTCCTTGAAAACCCTATACAGGGTTGCTGCGAGTCAAAACCAACTTGACAGCACTTAACAATTATTAAAATTGTTAGGATGGCATCTTGACTAATTTCGAGAGGTGAAATGATGTCAAAGTATTAAAATACATACGCACACAAGGAGGGAGCTTCAAAAAGTGGAAAAATTCATATTTTCATTCCATTTTTCCATGAACTTTTTGCAATCTCCTTGTATATAGTGTTGTTATTAGGTTCCCTTGAGTCGGTTCTGACTTACATCAATCCTGTATAGCGTTTCCAAGGAGTTGTCCATGGGCTTGACCTGTCAACCTTGCAGTACAGTGCTTATCCTACAGTGCCACATCAGGATATATATACACACATGCATATATATTAAAAACAACATAGAAACAAGTGTTTAGCTATTTCTGTAGATACCTAGCTGAAAGGATTTTCCTCTAGATCAATATCCATTGTTGTTATGTGCTGTGGAGTCGATTCAGACTCATAGCGACTCTATACAGGGTTTCCGAGGCTGTAAATCTTTATGGGAGCAGAAAGCCTCATCTTTCTCCCGTGAAACAGCTGGTAGTTTCGAACTGCTGACCTTGCAGTACACAGCCTGATTTGTAACCACTATGCTACTAGAGCTCCTTAATAATTCATTGTTAGGAGCCATGAAATCAGTTACAACTCAGCGACCCTGTACACAACAGAACGAAACACTGCCTTCTGCTTTCTTTGGAATTGTTACTTCCACTCAGTCAGTCAGTCTAATTAAAGGTCTATCTATTTTTCCCTGTCGCCCAGGGAACAGTCTCTCCAGACAACATGTCTGCAGTGCAAGAGACAAAGTCTCACCATGCTCACTTGTAAGGAGCCTTCTGGCTGTACTTCTTCCAACATAGATTTGTTCTTTCATGGTACTTTCAGTATTCTTCACCAACATCATAAGTCAAATGCATTAGTTCATCTATGGCCTTCTCTATTCGTTGTCTAACTTGTCCATGCATATTTTGTTGTTCTTGTTAGGTGCCATTGAGTCGGTACCGGCTCATTGCAACCCTATGCACAACAGAACAAAACACTGCCTGGTACTGGGCCAACCTCACAATTGTTGCCACGCTTGAGCCCACTGATCCGGCCACTTTGCCACCTTGGGGGTCTTCTTCTTTACTCTGACTCTCCACCCTACCAAACATGATATCCTTCTCCAGCGACTGGTCCCTCCTGACAATATGTCTGAAGTATGAGAGAGAAAGTTTGGCCATTGTGGCCTCCAAGGAGCACTCTGGCTGCACTTCTCCCAACACAGATCTGTTTGTTCTTTTGGCAGCCCATGGTACTTTCAATATTCTCCTCCAACACGATAACTCAAAAGCATCAATTATTCTACGGTTTTCCTTATTCACTGTCCAGCTTTTGCATGCATATTAGGTTATTGAAAATACCATGGCTTGGGTCAGGCGTACCTTAGTCCTCAAGATGACATCTTTGCTCTTCAACACTTTAAAGAAGTCTTGTGCAGCAGATTTCCCTAATGCAATATGTTGTTTGATTTCTTGACTGCTGCTTCCATGAGTGTTGATAGCTGGTCCAAGAAGAACGAAGTCCTTGACAACTTCAATCTTTTCTCCATTGATAAGAATGTTGTTGACTGGTCCAGTGGTGAGGATTTTTGTTTTATTTACATTGAGATGCAATCCGCATGCATATGAGGCAATTGAAAATACCATGTCTTGAGTTCGGTGCATAATAATATCCATTAGCTCCAATAATTACAAAAATAAAAACAGGCCACACATCTATCTCACTGTTGGCTAGATATCATATTTTTTTTAAATTGTGAACTGAGTGGTAGTTTACATGGGAGAACATTGGCTTTAACCATTGTTTCATTGCAATAATTACAATCTCCATGTATCATCATTAACAATATTTTCTTCCATTCCCTCTCTTTTTGCTTTTTTTTCGGGGGGGGGGGCTGGTCTGTACACAAAAAAACACTCAGGAATATGTAATAATTTTAACAACCAAAGGGCACATTCTTCAAGCTTGCCTCCTGGCCACCAGCACTCAGTCTTTCTCTTTCCATGAGTCTAGAGTCCTCAGATACTTACTCCCTCTCTCCATGTTTTCGTCTCTGCCTCCATCTCTGGTGTCGCTGCTTCTCTGGATAGGGTCCCACATTCTGCTCCTGCTCTTCTCCCTTGATGGTTCTAGGGTCCTCTGTTTCTGGACTGTAAGATTAACTACTTCCCCATCTTTGTTACAAAACTTCCACCTTTACAATTGTGACAGTCGCAATTAGTCATGATAGCAATTATCCACTATTGAAAAAAGAATCTTATCCCCATTTATTTCCACCAGACCTGTCTAGACAAGATGAAAACTATTCAGTGGGGACTCTATCTTCCCCCACATACTCTTAAACAAAACTCCCTCATGAAAACTTGCAAGCCAGTCACTTCGTACCTTTATCGCCCCCTCATTTTAGGTAGCCAATGTCTAAGTTGCCCATCCCTATTTACCTTGTATACATAGGGGATAGGATTGATATTTGATGTGAAGACTCCTTCCTTCTTAGTTGGTGTTTTGAGCTAGTACATTCATAAGTATAGGTCAAGTTCATCAAACTGCAGCAAATTACACTCATTTCCTTTATCAAAAATAGTTTTTTAATCTTCATCTAGTCGAGTTCTAAGGAGCTCTGGCACCATAGTGGTTACAAGTCGGGCTGCTAACCTCAAGGTCAGCAGTTTGAAACTACCAGATGTTCCACGGGAGAAAGATCAGGTTTTCCATTCCCGTAAAGATTTACAGCCTTGGAAATCCTATGCAGGGTTTGGAAAGCTTATGAGTCAGAACCAACTCCACGGCACACCACCACCACCACCAGCCGAGGTCTGATTATCAAGCTATCAAGGCTAGGTCAAATGGGTGCTATCTGCAAGTTTGGGTGTTCTTGTGCATCTCCCCTCACTTCATATCAGCTTGATGTTTCACTCTCAGTTCTTACCCTCTGTGGCTATGTCCTTGTTCATGGGCTCAGCAGTCCCTAGGTCTCACAACACTTTGGACCAACCAGCCCTTCCTCTTTCTTTCATCTCCAGGTCAACAGGAGTCTATGGACTGTGGTTGAATTTAGCCCATTTATTCATTGCTGCCTTTCCCCCTCTTCCACTCACCAGTAGACTAATGTGGTTGCCAACAAGCTTACATGCCTGCTCATGTGTTCCATTTGAGTTTCGGTCTTGGAGTGGGGGTTGTCCTGAAGGGACCCAATGGCTTGCCTTGATGGCTTCCTGGTGAACAACTTAATTGTTCTTGTAGTAGTCAGTCATACTGCCATTTTTGTTTGGTTTTTTTCCTGCTGATCTTTCTTTGAAGATGCATCTTCTGTTGCTCTAGCTGTTCCAGTCTGGTCTACTTGTCCTTACCAGTGGAAATGTCCCACCTCAGAAGGTTCTGGATGGGGCCCAGGATTCCACCTAATGTCCTATACACTGCAAAGGCACTCTGCAAGAGGCCTGTTTCACTGGTGGAGATAATATTAACCAGGTGGCTAAAACTTGATCTTTGTAAGCAGGGAGGCCTGAGATCAGTCCTGGTTTCCCCATTTGGTGATTCTGTGACCTTTAAGTCATTTAATCCCTCTGAGCCTCAACTTCTCATTATAATGTAAAGGTACTAATTAATGTAACAAGGATGGATTTAAAACACTTAGTAGACTATCAGGCATCTCAGACACCTTTAGAAGTGATAAGTAGTAGTTTGAAATTACAACAAGTTAAGTGTATTTAAAATTTACCCTATTTTTGTGATAGAGGAATGATAGGAAACTAATAAGGAAAAAAATCTGTTTCCTCCAGAGGAAAACTATTTAGAAACTTATTAAAATCTTGAATGAAATCATGAAGAGTTTGTGTGAGTCTGCAACTCAATAGACAGGCCTTTGATATAGAGACACACCAGGGTTTGGTTTTGCTGATTTACTCAGTTTACCTGGCTATAACTATCATGACAGATTTCATGCTTTCATACAATATTAAGAGATGAGACTTCATGTGTTTATTCACTCATTAAACATATAAAAGACATCGATTTATTCGTATTGTTGTTTTTAAGTGCTGTCGAGTCAATTCCGACTCATAGCAATCCTGTATAGGGTTTCCAAGGAGTGGCTGGTGAGTTTGAAACTGCCAACCCTGAAGTTCAAACTGACCTTGTGAAGAAAATGAGCAATCCAGGAGCCTTGGTATTAGAGTGGTACAAGCGCTCAGTGTTAATGCCAAGGTTGAATGTTAGAACAGCAGCTACTCTGGGAGCTCGAGACAGCGGTCTGCTTCTATAAAGGTTGACAGCCTTGGCAACTCGGAGCAGTTCTGCCCTGTCCTATATTCCCTGACTTGGAATCAACTTGACAGCAACTTTTTTTTGTTGTTTAAATATGAATGCAAATGAGTAATGAATACACAGATGAATCCGTCATGAATTCTGTAGTCAGGGTGCTTATTCAAACTGTGAGAATAAGGCATGTAAACAATTGATATAATGAAGGAAAATAAATGGTGCAAGATAGAACTGGAATGCCATGTGTATGAGAAAAAACGATTTCTAAGTGAGAAGATCTGGGTACTGAAGGGAACCTTGGTGGCACCGTGGTTAAAGTGCTCGGCTGCCAACCCAAAGGTTGGTGGGTCCAACCCACCAGCTGCTCCAGGGGAGAAAGACATCAGTCTGTAAAGATTTACAGAGGAGGAAGCCCTCTGGAGCATTTCTACTCTCCCCTATGGAATCTGAGTCTGAACTGACTCACGACAATGGATTTGCTTATTTTTTTTAGTTTTGGGTAGTGAAGAATCTGGGAGGCAGAGAAAACAGCATGAATGAAGATATAACCTAAAGGCTAAGAGTTAGAAGTTCATTTTACTTGAGAGACATTTTTGTTGTGAAGTGCCATCGAGTCAGTTCCAACTCATGGTGACCCTGTCTAGTGTTTCTGAGGAGCAGCTGGCAAGTTTGAACTGCCGACCTTGCGGTTCAAACCGATCTTGCAGTCCAGTGTTTATCCTAAAGCACCACACCACACATTTGAGAAATGTAAAAGGCCTATTTGTCCATGACTCATTGAACCATCATTACTGATAAGAATGAGAGACATGGCTTAGGGCCAGAGAAAAGAACCGTGTTATTATTGCTTAAACATAGTTATTAGTGCCGTGAGTGAGTTCGGACTCATAGCGACCTTGGATAGGGATTCTGAGGAGTGAATGGTGAGCTTGAACCAATAACCTTGCAGTTGGCAGTCCAGTGCTTATCCTGTAACACTAAAACTTAAAAGCTGCTCCTCGGAAACCCTATACAGGGTTGCAATGAGTCAGAACAGACTCAACCAACAACTTTCTGTAAGTAATAATAACATGGTTCTTTTTCCTGCCCTAAGCCATACCACTCATTCTCAATAGTAATAATGACTCAGTGAGGCTATCATTCTTGTGTCGGTAACACAGTATGCATCCAAATCTTCTTTGCCAGGGGTGGCAATGAAATGGAAGGAGATGGTATGATCTGAAAATGGAACACCACACACCCCCCAAAAAATTCTAATATAGCTCTTTACTGAGAATCACTGATTGACAGTATCTCAGAAACATATTAACTACCTTTTGAAAGTCCTGAAGTAATAGCAAATTGCTCCCCGCAGAAGTCAGAGACAAATGAATCTTGAAGTCACTTTGATAGAGTGTGACTTCATATTTTGGTGTTTGATTAGATAGCTTTCAAATCACACCATTCTGCCTTCCTCTTCTGCCACACATCTAGGCAAGCAGAAAAGAATGTGTGTTTCCTCTTTGGATGCTGAGAGGCTTTTCAAACTGTCCCTAACCCTTCCTGGGTATGGGAGAGGGAACGTAATTCTCCTCTGCCCCCAGCCACCACAAAAGCCAAGCCAACCTCCTCTTCCTGCTCTCAAGCCACTTTAGAGCTGATTGGGAAGCCCCTCTCTGCTCTCCCAGAAAGCTTCAGTATGTAAGTAATATCCTCTTGGTGTAGTGAGGCACCATCCACCAAATTTTAGGTGTGTATGAAGAGAGTCCTTCACACTACTGAGGATGACAGCAAACTTTTAGAGTTATATCTTGAAAACAGCTTCATGGTAGGATATAACAAATGTAAATGTTGTTGGTGAAGTTTCATTTCTAAGCAACCCCATGAGTAAAACCACGTTTTTAAAATGACAACCAATATTTAACCTTAAAATCACTTTTTCCTAAATCGCTTATTCTCAAGGATCTGATATTTGTTTGTCAAATTTAATGATTCTGTAAAAGTGCTGCAAATAAAATTTAAAATCTCATGATTCAAGGAGTGGCTAGGGGTGTGCATATTACCCCACCTGATCTAAGACTCAGGGGCTGGAGAACGCAATTTGCACTAATTGGTACATTGGAAGAATGGCCGCACACATACCCTTGGTCTGCAGTTGTTAGCTAACTGAAGGCCAGTGATTAAACAAAACTCTGAACTGACTATGGCCACATTTGCCTTTTTTCCTCCTCAATGAAACTGGAATATTAACTGCAGCCTATTTCATATATGGGAGTACATAGGATAAACACTGGACTGCCAACCACAGGGTTGTTGGTTTAAGCCCATCAGCAGCTCCATGGGAGAAAGATGAGGATTTCTGCTCCTGCAAAGATTTACAGCCTCAGAAACCTTATACAAGGTTCCTTTGAGTAGGAACTGACATGACAGCACATAACAACAGCAACAATTCCATATATGTTGGCAATATTAATATCCCATAGCATTTCATATCAGTAAAAGTTAAGCTGGCTGAAACTGAGCAGCAAGGATAGTATCTGAATGAAATACAGCCTCTCTAAGTGAAATATATCGGGAGCCCTCGTGTGGCACTGCTGATAAATGCGCTGGACTGCAAGGTCAGTTTGAACCGCAAGGTCATCAGTTCAAGTTCACCAGCTACTCCTCAGGATCTCTTGTGGTTGTTAGGGACTGACTCATAGTGACCTTATGCACAACAGACTAATACTAATAAAGCATTCCTGGTGTGGTGCTGTAGAATAAACACTGGACTGCTAATCCCAAGGCCAGAGGTTCAAACCCACCAGCAACTCCTTGGAAATCCTACACAGGGTTGCTGTGAGTCGGAACCCACTCAATAGCACTTAACAACAACAATAAAGCATTCCATTTACAAAATGAATTTTGAAGGAATGAAGAACCAACTTGACGGCACTTAACAGCAACAAAAGGAAATATTAGAAACAATGCTGAGAATGGAAGAGGGAAAGTAACCTAGGGAAACAAATTGTAAAAGGAGAGTTTGTTTACTCTGGAAGATCTAGTCTTCTTCTGTGCCATCAAGCCGCCCCCAGGCCTGCATGTTTCCAGGTCTCACTTCCCCATTGATTGATCACTGTCTGGTGTATATGCAACTGCCCACTTTATACTGCCAATTGTGTATCTCATAGGAACTTTAGACTCAGGCTACTCAAAACCAAACTCAGCTCCTCCAGCCCTGTTCCTTCTGTCCTATGAAAGGAACACCAGCTTCGATCCTGGAACTTAAGTCAAAAACCTTAGGACCATCTCTAATCATCTACCTCACCATCACTCTTCAATCTATTCATGATTAATATGCTTCAACTTTAATGTTCTTCATATCCACATATTCTTCGTCTTCATAGCCACCAAGTTTTGAGCTGTTGTTTTTCTCCTGGAACACTGCTACAAATTCCAAACTCATCTTCCCGACTCTACTCTAGCATCCTTATACACTATGTCCCATCCCAATCCAAGCCCTATCACATGCCAGCCAGGGTCAAATGATAATAAAACGCAAACACGAATAATACAAATGCATAAAACTTTCAAATGACCTCCAATTGTTCCTAGTAAAGGTGCACATTCCTTACCATGGTCCACAAGTCCCAAAGTGATTAGGTTCCTGTCTGTCTGTAAATTTAACTCCCCCAGCTCCATCCTCTAATCCTGCCCTAGCACTCTACTCCATCCATATTTGCCCCCCTTGCATCAGGAGCTTTTTTGTCTGTACTTTTCTTGCTACCTGAAACACTTTACCTCTCCCTGTCCTTCTTTGTCAGGCTCAAATAATGAGCTCTATAATTCCTTTCTTGATGCACCACATAGTGTGAGTCAGGTATCCACACCATCCTGTGCTGACACTTCTAGCTCCTACACACTGCACTGCAGTTTCCTGGTTACTTATCTCTCTCTAGACCTGACTGAGCTCTCTGAAGCCAGGGCTACATCTAATTCACGGTGCCATCCACAGCATCTAGCATAGCACCTGAGACATATGTTGTTGTTGTGAAGTGCCATCGAGTCAGTTCCGACCCATAGTTACCTTGTATAGGATTTCTGAGCAGCAGCAGGTGAGCTTGAACTGCAGTTCAAACGGCTTTGCAGTCTGGTGCATTAACCCACAGCACCACACCAGGACTCCAGGACTCCATAGTACAAAGTAAAATTGCAGCTGAATAAAACCAGGGCAGAGGTCAGTCTAACTCATATGTTGATACATGAACACTTTGGGTCACATTTAGCACCAGATGGTTATTGTACTTTTTGCCCTTCCTACCAGCTGCCTCCCTGAATCGCTCTAGCTGCAATAGGAAATGTGATGGGGTTGAGAAGTAGATTTGCTCTTCTGTAGAAAATTGTCTCAACTATAAAATTGTCAAAAGTCAAGTTCCCTTCTGGATTAAACTCAAACTCTGTCTTGGTACAAAGTCACTCCTAGGAAAGGAGGCAAAGGGATACAAAGGTCTTGTGTTTATCTTCGAGGCCATTCCACATTCTTAGTGCAAGATTGGAGTCCTGGTATAGTGCTGTAGGATAAGCACTGGACTGCTAAACACAAAGTTGGAGGTTCAAATCCACCAGCCACTCCTTGGAAACCCTCTGCAGAGTCACTATGAGTTGGAACTGACTTGATGGCATTTAGCAACAATGATAGTGCAAGATAGTTAGAAGGATCCTAGCTAACCATCCCACTCCTCAGCCCCTGCATCCCTTTACTGGGACTATAACAGGGGTGGGTGTCATTGGGCCCAGTTTGGATAGAAGCAGTCTGATTGGTTGACAACAGTGTCAACTCTTGTTACTTCCTCTAAGAAGGACAATGGAGACTTTCTCCAGTGCTTCAGGCAATTATGCATATGTGTACGCCTGCACATGTACTTGCTCCCTGAAAAAGAAAATGGGAACTCTGTCAAATCAGTGATCTGCCATGAGTATGAAGGGGCTTTGAGTAATGTAAAGTTTTTGAATTTGCTCTAAATGTTCAGGATTAAGGAGACCAAAAAATGCTTGAACCTGCTTACTGAATTGATGATATAAGCTTACGTCAACTTTCCCATCTGCAGAAAAGAACTAACTGGTTTAGAATGAGCATGGAAAACACCCAACAGATGAGGCATATTTTCTACTCTTGCACCCATGACAAACAATACAATCCATTACTGGATTCTTTCCCACGAGTCAGATCCTGACTCAAGAACTCTTTTAGCATGCTATTCAAGGCAGTCCTGATTGCACCTGAGCATACCTGGCTCATAAATCAAAACTCAGGCCAGAAGAGATGATGGCTAAGGCCTCTACCATTTTTTACTTTTGAGAAATAAGTTGTGGAGCGGGGTTTTGGCAAGTAAAGAGAGTACTTCCACCCCTGCACCAAGTTGAGTGCCTAACTGCATCCGCACTCCTCTGTTCTTTTAACTCTGGATAAGAGAGACAGAACGAGAGAGCAAATGGTTCCCTTAGGTTTGATGCCAACATCTAAAGGCTGCTGTGGCAGAGTCGGAGGAGTATGGTCGTAGTGATGAAAGCAGCTGAGTTCAAATCCCCACTCTTCCAAGTTCCCTGGTGTGCACCCTGATAAGTCATCCCAGAATGAAATTCAGATCACCATGCCTACCTAATAGACTTGTTGTGAGGAGTAAATTGGACGAAATAATATACATGAAAGTATTTAGTGCACTGCTCTGAGCTCAGCACATGCAAAGGATGATTCTTCTCAGTGCACACCAATAGGAAAAAAGACTAGGGTGTTCTGTTCCAGATTGACTCAATCAAAAGCGGGGAACAAATGCTGGGTGTTTTTTTTTTTTTTTTTTTTCATCTGGTGGAAGCAGCAGTCTCGTGGGCCTTTTTGTGGTTAACGAACCGCATCTTGTATCATCTTTTCACACGGTTCTGAGGAGGAACAAGCTGGCGCTCTCCTCTGGCGTGCTGCCAGATAGAATGTTCAGCTCATATTTAATCTCTGTGATCTCCCTCTCTCTCACTGAGAAATACCACCACCTCAGAGCGGATGGAACCTACAAACAACTGCACAGAAGCCAATGAGAGGAAGGAACTCCCACAACCAGGCCAGGGAGCAGAAGCCAGCACTTGCCAGGCTGGGATCTTTGGCCCAGGGTACAGTTTAGGAGCGCGAGGCTCAGAAGTGACAGACTTGAGGGTCACACAACTAATAAATGCAGAAGCCAGGTTTAACACACTCTGTGGTCTTCATCACTTTTGTTGTCAGAGAATCCTTTGAGACATCAGGAAATCTCTGGAACCTTCATTCCCAAAGCACAAATGCAGACAATGAACATTTTGTCCAAACTACTATAGCATTCACTCATTCATTTCAATAAATATTATTAAATGCTATTTATATGGTGAAACTTCCACCTCTCATACTTCAGACATGTTATCAGGAGGGAACAGTTCCTGGAGAAGGATATCATGCCTGGTGAACTGGAGGGTCAGTGAAAAAGAGGAAGACCCCCTAATGAGATGGACTGACACAGAGGCAGCAGCAGTGGGCATTAAGAGTAACAATTGTGAAGATGGCCCAGGACCGTGCAGTGCTCCGTTCTGTTGTACATCAGGTCACTATGAGTTGGAACTGACTCCATAGCACCTAGTAACAGCAACAACACATGCCAGGCGGTAGCTAGTCATGATACCACAACGGTTAGCCGAGCAGACGTGTTCCCTGCCTTCATGGTGCTTATTATCTACTAAGGGAAAAAACAAAACAAACAAAAGCATAGCCCTTTGCTGTCAGTTGATACCGACCCAGAACATCCCTGGAGGACAGAATCACATTGTCCCTTAGGGTTTCCAAGTCTGTAAATCTTTACAGAAGCAGACTACCACATCTTTTTCCCATGGAGCAGCTGGTGTGTTCACACTGCCAACTTTTCTGCTAGCAGATAAGCACTTTAATCACTGTGCCACCAGTAAGGGAGAGTCAGACATACATCAAATAAACACAGTAATGACTGTGGCTTTACACCCTGAGTTTAATATTGTGTGGCAAAGGGACATCATTCTATGAGAGAATGTGACCTCACCTGAGGCTTCTTGAAAGGTTTTATGAGGATATGACTTTTGAGCTAGAGCTGAAGTGATTCAGACCTAAGAAACAGAAGTTCAACTTGCTTGACTGCAGCTTGTTCTAGAAGGTCAGTATTGCTGAAAAGCAGAGAGCATGAGTGGAAATGGGGCTAAGAGGGAAATGGACTGAAGAGGTGGCTGGGGATAGATCAGCTCAGATACCCTAAGGTGAAAGGAGTTTAGAAATTGCCCTCAATGTAATGACAAAGCACCCAGAGACTTTCAGCTGAAGGTCGGAGTGATGGCACCTTTGTGTGGTTTGGATGGGAAGGGAGCCAGGATGGATGCAGGGAAACCAGACAGAACCTCAATGGAGAGTCCAGATAAGTGGTGATGATGGCTTGAGTGAGTGCAGCCACAGTGAGATGGACAGAAATGAGCAAACTCAAGAGCTCTCTGGGAATTAAAACAGGTAGGGCATGGGATTATCTGGAAATGGAAGAGGGAGTTGTTAAGAATAACCCTGCTCCCTGCTTTGTCTCTAGACAGAAAATGACGTTTATCACTGAGATACAAAAGGACCAAGGGTAGTGGTAGAATTCTCGCCTTCCATGTGAGAGACTCGGTTCGATTTCCAGCCACTGTTCAGACACCACTTTTCTATCAATGGAGGGTTGTGTGGTGGTATGATGCTTAGTAGAGCTTCCACATTGGTGGTCTCTTTTCAACCAGCAGCCAATGAAAACCCTCAGGATCATAACAATCTGATCCTGTTGTGCATAGAGTCACCATGAATTGGGGGCTGAGGGTGAGGAGTGAGGTTTGGGCAGGCAAGGGAGATAATCTGATAGCAAACAGCAGAAGAAAACTTGGAGCTTAAGGCAGAAAATAAAAGCCACTGATGATGGCAAAACAGAGTGTATACTAGATTCCCTGTGGAGACAGTCCAGGATGAGTGGCTCTAGGATCTCAGACCAAGTGAATGAGCCTGCAAAGAATGGATAATCAAGGTGATGGGAAATCAACAAGTGCTGGCTTATGGAAACAAACACAGAAAGTTCCTCAAGAAGGAAACGGTCAACTCTACAAAATGTTTCTGAAAGATCAAACAAGATGGGAACTGAAAAACGTCCCCAGGTCAGTAAGCTACTAGTTATGCAGGTCCCAGCTCCTGAGGCAGCCCCCTTTATCTGCTAGTTGTCTTTGAAGCAAGTTCCCTCAGAAGACTGAAAGCTCTGGAGAATTCTCCAGCTCACATCAGCCCCCTTGGTCACACCTGTTCTCACATGAGGAGGTGACATTTGACATATCTTTCCCTTCTCCTCTTCCCCCCTCAGCCCTATGGCTACCTTTCAAAGAACCAATATGCCTTTTAAAAGTAGTCTAGGAATGTTTCAGCTGACATTCAAAAGTACATTTCAATTCAAATGGAAATGCAGAAATTCATTCTCTTGGCTAGTCTTGGGAAATTATAATAATAGTGATTAAACACCTTTTAAAGTGGTGATAGGCAATTGATCTGTGGGGCTATCTCTAGGCCATGGGTTCTCTTCATCTGAACTCAAAGAGTAGAGAGTCAGCTTCCCATGGGTCGCTAAGTCTTGAAACTTGGAAACGGTGAACTAATTGCATATAGTCTCTCGCCTAGACTTTCTCCATTTCTCTTAGTGGATTTCATTAACCTTTTTTCTAGCTTGCCTTGCTTTTATGTCTCCTCCTCCCTCAGTCTCTCTCTCTCTCTCACACACACAAACAGGCACACACACAACTATGTCTGGAAAGAAACTCTCTTTCACATACACACACCTTTCTTCTTACAGAGTCATTTTCTCCATGAAAAAGAAAGCCACTGAAAATTCAGGAAACCTATCAGACTGGCAAATTTTGCTACATCCATCCCTAACCTGCCAAGAGATGCATGGTCTCAGGGGCTACATCCATCCCTAACCTGCCAAGTTGCATGGTCTCAGGGGCTACTGAACTCACGAGGCCTCTCCCTACCCCAGATCATCCACCCCTGCTATGTATGGGTCCTGGGTCAGCAGCCATTAAGTGCTATACTTAATGTGTGTATACATATGTGTATATATATGTGTGCATACACACACAACACATAGGAACACAGTACCTCAAGTGGAAGTGACAGCCATGAAGAGTTGTTGTTAAGTGTCATTAAGTTGGTTCCGACTCATAGGATTACTGAGGAGCAGCTGGTTGGCTTGAACTGCTGACCTTGTGGTTCACAGTCGAGTGCTGATCCTACTGTGCTACACTGGGAGTCCAGCCATGAAAAGAGGGGTGCCTAATTAGGTACCCAGCTCCCGGGGTCCATCATTCAGTGTGCCTGTTCTTATTCAATTCACACAGTGACCCTGTGTTGTGCATATTCAGAAACTGAGCTCAGAGAGTGAAATAGTCTGAGATTACACAGCTGGTCAGTGGCAGAGCTAGGATTGGAACCAAGTCCAACTGACTGCAAAGCTTGTGCTTTATTTGTATATGAAGAAAACTTTATCTAAGGTAGCCACAGGAAGTACAACTTGATACTGAGAGCCTTAATCATGGTACAAGGCTGTGTATCAAGGTCAAAACTAGGAAGAAAGTGTGAATATTAAGTCAAGAGGGTGACGTAGAGCTTCTCAGAACACAGGAGTATCAAGAGCTCAGCAGTGTGTAGTGTAAGAATTAAACTGGGGCAAGAGACTCAAAACTTCATATGGTGCCAGGGGGATGGCCTGGTGGTAGAGGTGAGGAGTTAAAGGAATGGATCTGGCTGAATAGCTTCCATGCTAACTTTGTAGAGTACCTGGAGCTACTCAGATGACTTCTGGAACACTAGCTGGCTCTTATTGTTCTACCTAATGTTCCAGTCCCCTCTCAACTGGTGGTAAATAAAACTCTATCTCCCTGCTTAGATCTTTCCAGTCCTTATCATTCCCAGTGTGCCTCTGGATCGGTGTCTGCATCTGGGTCTGTTATTCTGGGGTGTTTCTTTGCTTTGTTTTCCCCTATTGCATAGGCTACAAACCACCACGCCTCCTTTCTGTATCTAGGGTAGGTATTGCTGGTTGATGACAGCTCTCTTTTCAAGATGTCCCTATGACTTCCTGGAATTTTCCATACAGTGCTCTAGGCAGTCAGTTACTCCCAGTTGATAGGAATGGTGCCTGAGATGAAAGCCATGAGCCCTGAATGACAGCGTTGCCAAAGTTCACTACCGTGTGTCAGTCCCCTCCCTCTTCCCAGCTGCTTAACCAATGAATGGGGGGGGGGGGGGGGGGGGAAACAGGACGGACGTCTGTGACAAAAATGAGGACTGTGGAAAGGCTAAGACAGGCTGGTAATCAACATCGTCGGAGCAGAGACGATGTCTTAGTCACTGCCTTACTCCGTCACCTGGTACAGGGTCTGACCAATTGACTCACTCAGGAAATGTTCAGTTACCAATGAATTAATGAATGATAAATGTGACAGTCTCCCTGTGGAATGCACACTTAGAAGCATTTAGGGAATGATAGTAAACTAAACGTCCCATGGGAAATATTTCCATCTCCCTTGGCTGCTCCAGATTGTGACAACAGCCTGACCCCCGATGTTAGAAAACTGAGGAAGTTGGAACATTTGGCTTTAATATCTGGGGACATGGGATCTCAGGAAAGGAATCCCTGGATTCAAACACCATCTCCTTCACAAAAATAAGCTCTGCAGCCCTGACAAACCCCTTTCCTTATCTGGGCCCACTTCCTTCTGTAAAATGAGAGGTGAGAAGCCTCACCTTCTTAGGCAAGGAATCCAAGGAAGGCCATCTGTAAATCTGTACGAGGCTGCCCAGCGCCCATGTTTGCCAGGCATACCTTATTTGATCTTTTCCCTGACTCCCAATCTTGGTCCTTCCTATCCAGGGAGAAATGTGTCCACTGTCTGGGACTAAATACAGAATTCAGACAATGTTGGAGTTCCCACCCTCTCCAGGCTGGAAATACATCGGCAGGACTGGCCCAGTCCTGTGACATATGTGGTTCTGAGGGAGCAATGAGGGCTGAGGTCACGTATCAGCAAGGGCTGGGAGCAGGGCTAGAATCTTCAACACAGGTCCACATTTCTGGTTGTGTTTTAAGCTACTATTTATCATGTAGGAGTCCTGGTGTGGTGCTGTGGGTTAATGTGCTAGACTGCAAAGTTGGTTTGAACCACAAGGTTGGCAGTTCAAGCTCACCAGGCACTCCTCAGAAACCCTATACAGGGTTACTATGTGTCAGAACCAACTTGACGGCACTTTAGTAACAACAATAATTTATCATGTAAGGAACCTTGGCAGTGTAGTGGGTTATAAACTGGGCTGCTAATAAAAGCTCATCAGTTTGAACTGACCAGCCACTCTGCAGGCCAAAGATGAGGCTTTCTGCTCCTGCAAAGATCTACAGCCTTGGAAACCCTACACAGGGTAATTATGAGTCGGAACCAACTTCACGCACGCAACTGCCACCAGCACCACCATTTCTCATGCACCTGCTCTATGCTCCCCATGTTACCTGCATTATCTCCACTCATCTTAACAAAAGCCATGCAAGAGAATTACGGCCCCTTATTTAACACAGAAAAGAAACCTGGGACTTAGAAGTGACTCTGTCCAGGGTTATGTGTCTCATAGGTAAGAAGAGGTATCAGGGCTTGAAGTCCTACCTGTCACATTCCAGGACTTTATTCTTCCTCTTCTTTCTACAAGCTCTGCCCCAGAGTTAATACTTTCATCATGACCTGGTTCCTAGTAGGAACTGTGTGTCAGGAGTCGATGACACACAATTTGTGTCTTGAGAGAAGAGGGATTCCAACTAGCTCAGAGTCCAAAGAGTGCTTTCAACATTGTAGGGAAAGATTCCCGGCTTTTCATCAGCTTTCTTCCTCATATCACTCCCAAATTGAAATAAATATATGAAACTAGAAATTGATGCCAGGTCTAGGTGTCACTGCAGGTGGGTGGACACAGGCTGAAGAAACACATAAAACATTTACGTTGGCCTCAATCCATCTGGAAGTTCACTGCCTTCTAGTCTTGGCAGTGAGAAAGACCAGTGGAAGGGGAAATAGACCTCTTGCTTTGGAAGCCTAGAGAGGGAAATTTACCATTCCATGTTGACCTAGCAAGTTAGTGGCAAAAGCAGAGCTTGAGCAGAGGGGTTCCAGCTACGGTTTCAGCATTCTTTCCACACTCCCTCTGGTTCCTTATCATTGAAAATGGGTTACACAGGTCAGGCATTCACTGTATAAGGAATGGGATCATCCTGGAGTGAAATAGTTAAAGGCCAGTAAGCAGCCAAGGACAGATATGGGGATGGGATTTGGCACCACAATGGTGTCCCAGACCCCAACTGCAGGATGAGGTAAACTAGTCCAGTGATGGCTACAGTGATGGCAGGGGCCTTATAAACATCTCCTAATTGTATTACTTCAAAGCCCTGAAGCTTATTGCCCTGCTTAATGATGTGTCACATTATTTATAGGGTAGTGCAATGAGACTTCTTCTATTGATTTAATGCACTTCCTTAAGCTCGTCATTGTCACAGCCATAAAACGGAGCTATTTCCAGACAACTCAATTATGTCCCCTGTGCCTGTAAAACCACCCTAGGCCCCATCGAGCTGCACACAAGTGGCGGAATGGGGTGAGAACGAGACCACAGGAACACACAGGAGGGCTCTGGAGAGGACAAAGGCTGATAGGCTGGGGGCTTAATCTAGTCAGAATGTGTGGTTGCACAGAAAGCCCTAGACAGGGTGTCTGACGCAACCCCATGTTGTCTTGACTCTTGGACATTGAGCTAATCTCCTTCTCTTTGGGCCTCAGTTTTTCCAACTGTGAAATGGAGCACTGAGCTCAAGGAGACCCTCAAGGTCACTCCTGGCACCCACGTTCTGTGGTTTTATGATGAAAGTTGATTTTGTTCTTAGGGATAGACAAAGGCTGGTGAGAAATCGAGGATATGAGGCAAATATATTTTAAATTCTTACCCTTTCCTTCACCGTAGGGCCTTTTAAAATGAATTGATATAATAGAAATAATGGTAATAGGAAGCACCTCGGTCTAATTTGAAAGAGGAAACAGACATGAATTTTGAATATGACCGTTCTTTGGTTCCAACCCTGGCCCTGCCATGGGCGCTTGACTTGGCACCTATGAGACTCATTCTCTCATATATGAAATAGGGGTATAAATACATTGTTGCTGTTGTTAAGTGCCAATGAATTGGTTGTGATGCATAACGAGAAGCAGTTGGTGGATTTGAACTGCTGACCTTATGGTTCACAGTCCAGTGCTGATCCTACAGTACCACACCATGAGTCCAGGGGTATAAATATTCGGACCTATTAAAAATACATATTTACATAGCACAATATTTCTACCATCCACAAAATGCTGTTGTAGCCTTTTGCTCCAGCCAGAGCAGCTCGGATTCCAACCGAGTTCTGTCCCCACTCAAAATCCTGTACTCTTACTAATCCACCAGATAAACCAGGGATTTACTGAGGAATCCTGGTACCACCATTCGCCCAGGCTCAGCAGATCCACTCAGTCTGCATGTGTCTTTCATATGGGAGGTATACAAAAACAGCTACTTGAATGCTGATTCCACAGGAAGGAAAACTGGGAGAGAGGACATGACTTGACCAAGGTGAGTGGCAGAGACTAGTTTGCTGCCTCAGGTCTGAGAGGTTCCAATTCAGATAATAGGTGAGAATTGGAGGGAAATAAGATCTGGTGAGCCTCCTGAGGCTTGCCTTCAGGAAAGACCTGGAACTGTCCCTCAGACAGGTTGTGATCTCTTCCAGAGGAACCAGGGTCCTTCTTGGGTTCTCCCAAGAAGCCTGGAGAGAAAAAGGTGTCAAAGAAACACCATCCCTCAATCTCAGACCCCAACAGTTGTTTCCAGGAGAATGATAAGAAATAAAATGTCTCTTGTAAAAGGGCAGAGTCTTGGAGTCCAGTGCACCAACTCTGAAAATGCCTGTCCTGAGAAGTCTGTATGTATGACCATCTCATTCTGCCTATGGTGAGACAGAATCCCAGAGAGGAGAAAAGACTTGCCTAAGGTCTCACAGCAGGGGCATGGCAAAGCCAAGATTTAGATCTGAGAGAGATGGGTTATCGCCGCAGCTTCCTTACCTCCATATTCCACTGGGCCACCACTTCTAACAAGCTCTCCAGGCTTACCTTTCTGATATTGGAGCCACAGCTGTTGCTGGACCTTCTTGCTGGGGAAATGGATGATGCAGGTGAGCTCGGAGCCATAGAGGGCCTCCGCGATGTAGTGGGAGCCGTAGTGCTGGATGAAGGACAGCAGCTCTTCCCGACTGCTCTCCTTGGTCAGGATCTTGAGGATATTGGTGAACTCTGGGCAGGGAAGAGCATGTGGAGGCATCAGACTGGGCAGGCTGGAGGCCAGCAAGGAGATACTTTGTAGCTTGGATTTGGTGCCTTACCCACCACCATAGAGCTTGCCTAGTGCTGCACCATCGTTCCCGCATTTACATTACAGAATTGCTCTCTCTGATGGACACACAATTGGCTGAAGAGGAAAGCCTAAAACTTGGTGACCTAGATCACGGGGTCTTGAAAATTACAACCAAGAAGCCAAAATTCATATCTACTGAGCAACTCATGTACAGCAGACATTCTGTTAGATGGTGCATTCACTTTATCCAGTTTGACCTTAGCCACAACAGTGTGGTGCTGTGGGTTAACTGTAAGGTCAGTTTGAACTGCAAGATTGGTGGTTCAAGCCTACCAGCTGCTCCTTGGAAACTCTTTGCAGTGTCGCTATGGGTCGGAACCAACTTGACAGCACTTAACAACAACAACAATACTATAACCCTGAAACCAACCCAACTTCAGAGAATGTTATTCACTTGTCCAATGGTCCTCCAGCCAAAGCAGCTCGGATTCCAACTGAGTTCTGTCCCCACTCAAAAGCCCATGCTCTTTCTAACCCACTGGATAAACCAGGGAATTACTGTGGAATCCTGGTACCACCATTTGCCCAGGCTCAGCAGATCCACTCAGTCTGCAGATTTGATCCCTGGCTTAGCTTCTTTAACACCATTTCCCTTTCAGCCTCTGCTGTTGCCTTCCTAGAAGTGGTATGTTCTATCTCCCTAGATTGCCATGAGAGCCTTCTTGCTGCTTTATTTCCCTCTGATCCTAGTCCAAAGAAATCCCTAAATCCTCAGCACCCAACATGGGACCTGAACACCAATCACTCAGTAATGGGGATTCCATTCCCTCTTCTTCTTCAAACACTCATGACAAAGTTACTCTTCTGGGAGCATTTAAATGTTTCTGGGTACCCTCTGGGCCCAAAGACCTTATATGGGTATTCAAGGCCCTTAAGTTATCACCTGTGAGCCAGCCACACCAGGCTTTAATTCTAACTAAATCAGTGTTCTTATTTCTCCTGAGTGTGACCTGCGATTCCCACCATTTCTTCACTTAACCTCCTCCATACCTTGAACAGACACACACCACTCTTTGCCCGAATTGCATCCCACGTCATCTCTGACTCACACCAATACTTCAAGGATCCAGCAAGCATCCCTGCTCCAGGCAGCCTGACCAGGAGCACTGTGATGGAATGAATTGTGTCTCACAAAAATATGTGTTAACGTGGTTATGCCATGATTCTCAAGCTTATGTATTTATCCTCCGTTTGTCATCTGATGAATTATCCTGTGTTATGAATCCTCACTAGGATACTAGTGAGGCCCAAGGAGAGACAGTTATGGTAATGAGGCAAAATGCAATCTACAGAAGTAGGTGGTATTTTGAGTCAATCTATTTTGAGACATTGTTGTTGTTGTCATGTGCCATGGAGTTGGTTCTGACTCATAGCGACCCTGTACAGGGTTTCCGAGGCTATAAATCTTTATGGGAGCAGAAAGCCTTATCTTTCTCCCGTGGAACAGCTGGTAGTTTTGAACTGCTGACCTTGTAGCTCGCAGCCCAATTCGTAACCACTACGCTACCAGAGCTCCTTATTTTGAGACATAAAAAAAATTAAAAAGAAAAAGAAATCAGAGGCACCTGACTACCTCCAAAAAAGAAGATGCTTGATCCAGTGGCCTTTGGACCTGGGGTCCCTGTGCTGAGAAACTTCTAGACCCAAGAGAAGATCTATGCGAAGAGGCATGGAGAGAGAGCTCCACAGATGTTAAGAAGAGACATGAACCTGTCCTCTACCTCACCTAGAGCTATTGTCCTGAATGCAGACTTCTAGCTTCCCATACTGAGAGAGAATAAAAGTGTTTGCTACAGCCATACACCCGTAGTCTTTCTGTTACAGCAGCACTGGATTACTGAGACAAACACCTACCCTCTGCACCTTCAACCTGCATCCCCCTTGAAGGCAGAAACCGTGTCTCATTTGTTTATGGATCTGCACATGCTCTCCCTACCCCCCACTGCCTCTCCAGCCCAGTATGTGGCATAGTCCCTGGGCCATGGCAAGCCCACTAAACCGTGATGATTACAAGAACAACCGAGTTTGTACCATGTCAAAATAACATGTAAAAGAGCAAACTCCTCTCCAACATTACAAATGAGCTCCAATTTGCCAGCATTTGATTCACAAAGGGGTTTTCAGCAGCATAATTATTGATTAATTAAAGCAGATACACCTTTGTAGTTCTAAGAGGAACATCAATGTGAGGAGGTGGTAGGCAAAACAGAAACAAGACTCAAAGAATGGGCGCTTGATGAGAACAACCCCTCTCCATCACCCTGTTAACTCATGCAACGGGGTAATTAGTACAGCAGTATTAACAATGAGATGGTTTCTGTTAAGTAATAAATAACAGTACCATGGAGATGCCCCGTGGCAAACAAAACTGCAGTCAAATCCAAGCTCGGTTTGCAACCCGCTCTGCCACTTACTACTGTGTAACCTTTGATGAGTCACTTAACTCTCTGCCCCTTAGTTTCCTTAGCTGAAGACAAATGGGGAGAAACAATGTCTTCCTCACAGGGGTCTGGCACACGATCTATATAAAACATTATCAAGAATGTGGCAGATGTCAGCAATAGTTACTACTCGAACTTCCCACAGAGTGAAGACTTCCATTTTCCAGGCTAGAAGAGCTCTGTTTTGCTGATTGTACAAAGCGAGATTGAAAAAGACAAGGATGTGTCGATAATTAGGGGATACTCAGACAATAAACCTGTGGGGGTGTTAGAAGTGAAAGCTAGGGCAGAAAACCCTCAGCCGGGCCTCGCCACTCCAAAGTCATTCATTCTTTATTTTTCAGTTTTCTTTTCTTTTCTTTTTTTTTTTTTTAAGTCCTTCATCAAACATGAGCACCAACACTATGCTGATCCTCTGTGGATTTCTGGGGATACAAAATACAGGAGTAAATAAGAACCATACCTTCCCCACAGCTCTCAGGTCAGCAGGGCAGACAGGCAAGAGTCAGATCTAAACCTAGCACTTGTCTTATAAAATCATTCCCGAGTCTTTGCCACCATTGTCCCAAGATGGCTGGCTGACCCTGCTGCGGTGCTTCTACATAACTGTTTGGTTTTTGGATGGTAGAAAGGACCCGTCCCTCGATCCCCCAGCATCCTCTGTGCCAGCACAGGGCCTGGCAGACCTGAGGTCCTTGGGAACATGTGCTGAATGACACCAACTTTCCTGGCTGGCTGCCCACATAGTGGTCCTCACCTGCTGAGAGGGTGATGGTGCTGAGCTTCACACGGTAGAGGTTGCTCCGGACCCGCCACTGCTGCACCATAGGGTAACCCATGGCCTCGTCATACCTGATGTCTCCTGGGGGAAGTGGGGAGAATAACATGGTCACATGATCTTAACACTGAGCAGACTCTCACCACAACCTGACCCCCCAGCTCTGGGCTCAGTAATGGTCACCCTGTTTAAGCCAGTGGGCACAGGCTCTCACTGAAGCGGACCGTTTTATCTAAGCTCTAGTCCTGGGCCTCTGAAATCATCCCCAGTCCTGTTTCTGGTCTGTGCCCAGCATTTTGCTAGGGCCTTTCATCCTGCAAATGAGAACAAGCCCTGGTCAGATTTATGTTCCATTGACACTTTCCCAAGTTGGTAACTTGACATAATGCACTGAACAGCCCTGAACCTAGTTTCCCCATCTGATACTGCAGACATTGATGCTGCTCTTATTTCATGTGTGTGCTTTCAGAACCAAAACCAGGAGAAGGGCAGTATAGGTCAACAAACCATAGCCCATCCATTTACATATTTGTTATGGCTACTTTGGCAGAGTTGAGTATTGGAGGCAGAAACCATGCCATCTGGGAAGCCTTAACACATTCTTCTCTAGCCTTGAGACAGTTTGCTGACCTTTGGTGTAGACCACCGTTTCTCCATATGGGAACACGAAATGTTCCTAGGTATTATGCAAAACACAAATGTACATGCATAAACATGTCCATTCCCAGATAAGGTTGAAAATACTGGCATACACAAAGTGAAACGATTACTATTTAAAAAATTATTTTTCAGCAGTTTGAATAGACTAATATTCGTTTTCAAGCTCCACGCAGGGGTCACACAGCATCTTCTTCGAACTGTCACCTCTTCTCCTTGGCTGTTATCTTTATAGACACTGACAGCCAGGTCTTTCTCCCTCAGAACTGCTAGGAGGGTTCAAACCACCAGCCTTTCAGTTGGTAGCCCAGCATGCAACTATGACATCACCAGACTCTTCTTTGACCATGGGACCCTTTGATACAGAGGACCTACTCAAGCATATATGCCACAGAATGCTTCTTGAGAAACACATAATAAATATACATAAAGCAAAACAAAATGCTAGCAAATGGTTATCTTTGGGTGGCAGGATTCTTATTTTCTGATTAATATTCATCTCCATTTTCTAATTTCCCTACACTGCAAACTCCTTTATAATCCAGGGGAAAAAATCCATAAAAAAGAAATGCTAATCACATCAGCAGTGATGAGTGTTGTTGTGTATCCGAGCTTTCTAGTGCCTCTGCAAATGGCAGACACATTTTCTATCCTTTCTCTTGTCCCCTGGTGAGGAGGCACTTACAGAAATATTTGATACCAAGATTAAAATGAGAATCTCATTGGAACAAATGATTTCTTTCTGGACATTACGGCAGTATTAAAGTTGTCCATTACTGTCAACTTTTTTTTTTTCCCTGTCTTTCTTTCTCCTTAGACTTTCCAGGAATCGTATAATTTTTTTTAGAGGCTTTCATTTGAAAGTAAAATATTCATGATCCCCAAAGAGATGCCCACTGGAGCGAGGGTGTTATGTTATAAATATGTCCTCTCTGTTGATCTGCTCTGCCTCGTCTATCCCTCCTCTACAGAGTCTGGGGAGGGAAGGAGAGGCCATGTTTCTGGCTCAAGACAGAGGAAACAGTGTGCACAGAAAACCTCATTACCTAGGGCCTACCTATCACTGCCATCCCATCTATTCTGTCTCCTCCAGGTACAGAGCTGCGTCATTTCTTTATTTCATCAGAACAGGATTGGAGAGGGTATCGTATCATCTCTAACAGAGGGATGCAGCTATATTCACTTAGAACCATCATATCAGAAAGAAAAGCACTTCTTCTGATCATCAAGTAACTTATAAAACTACCATCCCTGACCTCTTTCCATTCCTTGTGCCTCCGTCACAGTGATGGGTCATCAGTCCATCGATCTCTTTCCTTATCCCTGGTCCTTCCTGGATTCTGGCCTGGAATATAAGCTCCTTCAGTGGACTTCTGGTGCGGCACTGCAGCATCAGAACTGGACTTCAAACCACAGGGTTGAATGTTCAGACCCACCAACTGCTCCTCGGAAACTCAATACAAGATTGCTATGAGTAGGAACTGACTCAACAGCACTTAACAACAACAGGAAGCCGAATGCCAGCTTCTTGAGTGTGAAGCCTCTGTGTTATCCCTGCTTCTCCCACAGAGCCAGGTACACAGTAGACTTACAGTAACTATCCACTGACTCACTCACTGTCATCCTGTTTCTGATTATAAGCCTATCTTACCCAGCTCCATCCCAGATCCTCACCTGGGATGGGTAAGGCGTTTTCTTGATAAGCTTACATTTTAAATTATATACTTAGGCAATGTTCTCTTCTGAGGGCACATCCAGAGATCCCTGAATCAAAGCAAATTACTAACAATTCTTGCCACATATGGTGAACCACAATGTGCCAAGGTCTTCCAGAGCTTAGGGTTTCAACCCAAGTCTGTCATCTTAGGATAGTCCCCAAGAAAAAGTGTAGGAGAAGAACAGAAGGAACATAAGGGTAAACTGGGAGGGATAGAAAGCATTGGGGCATCAGGCAATCCTGCCAAATACAGCTCCACAGTAAAGGACATAGGTCTGGGGGGACGCTGCTCAGTGGCGTGCAAAGAGGAAATGCGTTCGAGTCACAGCATCCAGCTTCTACTACAGGCAGGTTTGCTGTGTGACTTTGGGTTGGTCGCTGTACTTCTCTGAGTCTAGATTCCTCATCTACCAAATGGGAATGATAATACCTACCCCAAAGTATGGTCAAGAACAAAATCAAGTTCTGTAACTAAAATTCTACTCAACAGGGTGATGCTTCAGTTTGAGGAGTCCACAATTTTACTTTAGATTGACTTAAAGATGAACCAATAAAACAAAACACTAAACGAGCAAAACATAAACTAAATTAAAAGTCAGAATACTGTCAATGTGAGTAGAAAATGCTGTTGAGTCTTGGAGAGAATTTTCCTACTCTCCCAGCTGGGACCTTCCATGGTATGGAGTCTTAGGGAAGCCCGTAGTTCAGCATAGCCTGTCGCAAACAGCAGATGCCTTTCCCATCCCTCTCTACCAAAAGGGCCATACTGGATGTGCTGGGCCTGGAGACTGTAATAAGGGAGACTGGGGAGGAACTCGCACATCTATCTTACCAGTGAGCAGCTGGAGGTTTGGGAGAGGCTCGGAGAGGACCCCCCGGCATTGCTCCTCCACCGGCAGTGGGATCACCAACAGTCCATCAGCCAGCTGGGGGAAGTCCTTGATGAAGTTGTTCTCCCTGTGGAGAGGAACAGAGAGACTGACAAAACTGCCCAAATGAGGAGCTTGTATCAGACTAGGGAGCAGGCGGAGCAAGGCCCCTGGTTGGTGCCTTGCTGGAATGCCTCTGGCACCCTGAATGCCAGCTCTAAGAGAACGTGTTAGTTAGCTGGAACCTCACAAGCTGCAGTACAAACCTACATCACCACTTACGAGCCATATGATCTCAAACACGCTTTGGAGCTCTCAGAACCTCGGCCTCTCTGTCTATAAAATGAGGCCCATATCCCAGGGCTGTTTTAATCTTTGAATAAAACACCGCTGCTGACTGCTTGAGGCACAGACACTGGACACTGTACATGCGGCTGCTGAATGTCCCTCTGCAGAACCAGTGACAACCATGATCAAGATGGGAGAGAACTAGAAACAGTGTGCTTGGAACAGGAGTGAGGGTAAGTTGTACAGAGAAAAGAATAAAGAGAGAAGATTCGGGGGAGGGAGGCGAGGGGGTTTCTTTCGTTGAAGTGGAAGGGCCCTAAAAATCTTGTGCATAAAACTTGCTTTAGGTGTTAAGTGCCATTGAGATAGTTTCGATTCATACTGATCCTGTAAAGGATTTCTGAGGAGTGGCTGGTGGTCTTGAACTGCTGACCTTGCTGTTAACAGTGCTTATCTTACATACCACTTTTACAAATGGGGAAAGGTGGCCTGCAACAGGGAAGTGACATGTTCAAGGAAAATCGGTGGGCTAGACTCAAAGAGGTCTCTCTACTTCCAAGCTAGTACTTCTCCTCGTGTGGCACTGTATGAGAATCACTGGATTGCTAATCACAAGGTTCGCAGTTCAAACCCAGCAGCCGCTTCTCAGAAACCCTATATGTTCAGCCTGCAGCCTATATAAGGCCCATGAAATCATTTGGTCTGGCCCAAGGCAACCTTAATTCCAGCCATCACATTAAGGGTGGGTTAATGTGGTTACGAATCGGGCTGCGAACCTTAAGGTCAGCGGTTCGAAACTACCAGCCGTTCCGCGGGAGAAAGATGAGGCTTTCTACTCCCGTAAGGATTTACACCCTCGGAAACACTGTACAGGGTCGCTATGGGTCGGAACTGACTCGACGGCACTTAACAACAACAATGAAATGTTAATGAAATTGTTGTTGTTGTTGTTGTTAAGTGCCGTTGAATCGGTTCCGACCCATAACAACCCTGTACAGGGTTTCCGAGGCAGTACATCTTTACGGGAGCAAATAGCCTCATCTTTCTCCCGCGGAACCGCTGGTAGTTTCGAACTGCTGACCTTGTGGTTTGTAGCCCGATTCGTAACCACTACGCTACCAGAGAAATAGCAGGCTAAAATTTAAGTTGCTAATTTTATATGGCCTGTGAATGATGTTATAAAGGTTGGCAGAAGAAAGGTTCCCCACCCATGCTATACAGATTCATGGACTCCTCCACGTCACTTAACAACTCACTTATGCTACCTTCTTTAGGAACCTCTTCCTCCCCTGTAAGGACATCTGGGAAATGGCAGACATACATTTTCTGGGTAATTTTTGGGGCAGAACCCTGAACAGAGGCAGCCTTAAGGGGGTAGGCTTCCATCGTCTAGCCAGTGTTGTGGTGAAGTGTCACTGAGTCAGTTCCAACTCACAGAGACCCTGTAAAGGGTTTCTGAGGAGTAGTTGGTGGGTTTAAGCCACTCACCTCATGGTTACCAGTCAAGTGCTTATCATACAGTGTCACAGAAGGAGACAGCCTGACAAGGAGGGTGGTGAGCCTCCTTTCCCTGGTGATATGCTGGCAGGAAACTTGATATCCACTTGGCTTGCATGGTGTCAAGGGTAACACCTGACTTTTGAGGTCTCTTCATACTCAGATATCCTCAGAGTTAGTGACACTAATTACAACCTCAAGAGTGGAAGGGGGTGAGGAGAAGAGCAAATGGAGAAGGATGTTGATCATTTTCATTTTGAAGAAACCAAGGATGTGCGATGCCAAAGCAATGCTTTAGAAGCTTGGGTCTCAGAGCAGTTCAAAAGCAGCTGGGAAAGCATTGGGTGGCCTGAGTCACCTTCCTGTCTGTGTTTCACCTGCCTCCAGTCCAACTCAGGCACCTACAAAGTGACATCAACTCGTTTATTTAATGAATACCTTCTCCTTATCTGACCCCTGAGCCAAGTCCAAATCCAGAGCAGAATCATATTCTTCATCATGACCATCACCAACATCACCATCAAAATCATCATCAATGGCAAAGAATTAAATCTTCATCATTTGCTAGGATCTGGCTAAACACTTTATGTATGTTTGACCACTGAATATTCCCAATAATCCTGTGAGATATTTAGTAGTACTTTCATTATTAACTTCATTTTACAAATGAGAAAAATGAGGTTCTGAGTGAATAGGTGGTAGAGCTGGGATGCTTGACTCCAAACCTGGTGCTCTTGATCAGAAAGGTGAACCAATGAGGGAAGGGGCTGGAAGTGGTATTGTCAGTCAGCTGAATATATGAGGATGCTATTTTGTATCTCTCTATGTGTGGAATCATACGTGTTTATTTCTGTGTATGCATGTGATTATGGGTTCCTTCTAGGTATCTGTGGCTATCTTCAGTTTGTTTGCAAACCCTGAAGCATGAGAGAGCAATGTGAATACAAAAGAACAGCCTGGTTGGTCAGGGCTCACAGAAGCACTATCAAGTTGCGTTAACACTAGCCAGGGTCGAAGGGACTAAGTTTCCTACGTCTTCCTTGTGAGGTGACCTTTGGGGCTGCTGCTATTCCCTCACAGATAAAGAGGGGTAAAGGGGCTTCTAGTCACTCAACTATCACCCACAAGTGAAGCCCTATGCTGGGTGCTGGGATCCAGAGTTGGGTTGGATCGTCTTCTTGTACTCAAGATCTCCTTAACGTTTCAGAGGACACAGCACAAGTGATCATGCATAACCATCAGTGTGGCATGTTATTGGGATTTGGGAGCAGAGGAACTAGATGCTTCTGGGCAAAGGTCCCTTTCCCATGACACCCTAAACATCAGTGGTAAGAGGATGGTGATGGCTCAGAAGACTGGGAATCCATTCTGCCAGGACCACATCCTAGCTGTGTAACTGGGAGAAACTACTCAAACCTCAATTTCCTACAAAATGGAGCTCACTAAGGAGCTCTGGTAGCATAATCAGGCTGCTGACCTCAAGGTCAGCAGTTCAAAACTACCAGCTGTTCCATGAAAGAAAGACGAGGCTCCCGTAAAGATGTACAGTTTCGGAAACCCAATGCAGGATCGCTATAAATCAGAAGCGACTCCACAGCACATAACCACCACCACCTCTAAGACAGCTTGAGTAGCTTGGTGGTAGTGGAGGTGGTGGTTAGTGGTGGTAGTGGAGGTGTTGGTTATGTGCTGTGGAGTCTTGGTATGGCACTGTGGGGCGTCAGACTATAGAGTCATTTGAACTACAAGGTCAGTGCTTCAAGCTCATCAGCTGTTCCTCGGAAACCCTCTACAGGGTCGCTGTGCGTAGGAATCGACTAAACGGCACTTAACAGCAATAACAACTCTGCACAGGTACTGTTCCAAGTAGTTTATATGAATCCTCAGCAGAACCCTACGTTCAGTTTCAAGATGGACAAGAAGGAGCACCAATTCGTTATGTAACTGTGACCCATCCCCGACAGTCTGTGTACCAAGTCCACGCTCTACACACCTGCTCAGGTGCAGGATGTTGTAGAACCAGGGGTGTGGTCGGAGCTGGAAGAACCTTCACACTCCTGGCCACACTGAACCCAGAGAGGCTGTGGTTAATCACGACTGGACTACCCACACCAACGGAGTCCTGGTGTGGCGCTGTGGGTTAATGCGCCAGACTGCAAAGCCGTTTGAACTGCAAGATCGACGGTTCAAGCTCACCAGTTGCTCCTTGGAAACCCTATACAGGGTCTCTATGGGTCAGAATTGACTCGACGGCACTTAACAACAACAAGAAGCCCACACCAACATCATGAAATGAATGCAATTGCATTCCCCATGTAACCAGTGGGGAAACGGAAGCTCCAGGCAGTGACGTGATTTTCCTGAATGGAGTGAATCTGGGAAGTGAGATCACAGTTATCTTTCACTCTACCACCAGAGGGTCCCATTTCAAATTCTATCTTAAAGAATTCCTTAAATTGCAGAGGAGGAAGGCAGTGACTCATGTCCTTCCTCTGCCTTTGGAGAAGCCAGACATGGCTCTGTGGCAATGCTGACTCCAAAGGGACAATGGGAGGCAACACAGTGGGTACTTGTCACCTCAGGACAGAGGGGACTGGCTCATGCCCTTTGACTTGGAGGAAGGTGCCCCCTCTGGACTCTGGGGAGTAGGAAGGACAATATAAGAAGGAGGAAGGTAATAGAATGGCGAGCCTTAGCAGGACAGTGTGGAAAGCTGTGAAGATGAAGCCCTGAAGGGCCAGGCAGTGACAGCAGAGACTCAGGACCATCTCTGGGCAATGGGCCCCAATGTTGCCGTCTGGGCCACAGCCACAAGTCATGTGTGCCAGCAGAGGGCGCCCTGGACCTTTGCATCAAACAGCAATTGAGGGAGGCAAAACAGGGATAGAAGGAAGAGCCAGAAAGTTCCTCTGTGCCCAGAACCTCAAACAGAAGCCTAGACAGAGGCTTAGAATCCCCTAAATCCATCCACCTGGGAAAGTGTCGAGGGAGGTTGGCTGCTACTGGCTGAAACTCAGTTGGTCTCAGCCTGGATTCAGATGCTCAGAGATCAGATGTGTGTGTGTGTGTGTGTGTGTGTGTGTGTGTGTGTGTGTTTGTGTGTGTGTCTGTGTGTCTCTGTGTGTGTGGTAACAGCACTAGGTAACTAGTCCTAGTAATAGGAAGAATGAGTAAATGTGCTAATATCTGATCATTAGCAATGTTCTAGATAGTGTACCAAGATATAGGTTTTAACCTCACAAGAAGATAACTATTATTATTATTCCATTTAGGTAAAGAAATGGATGTTCAGGAAGATCTAACCAAAGTCCACAACTAGGAAATGGACAGTGGCCATGGCCACATTGTAATCAATCAATTAGTTTGGTGCCTGGCCCGTGATAAACATGCTCAGTGCCTCAGTTCAATCCCCTGTTCATGATGACTGGGACAGCCATAGTCTTGTAGGGAAGAGACCAGGCAGATCTGTTGTTGGTTTTCTCCAGTGTGGAGTGAGTGTCTATGTCCTCAGATAAGCCGTGTGTGTGTGTTTGTGTGTGTGTGTGCCTGTATATGCATAAGTGAATCTTATGTATATGCCTGTATATGCGTAAGTGAATCTTGTGTTTCAAAAAGCAACATTAAGAAGCCACTGTTTCTTCAGACAAACATCTTCCAAAAGATATCTAGGAAAACAGTTCAGTCTCCCTTGGCATTATAAGGAAATGATTCATCAAAATGTTAAAATAGTAGATCCTGGGCTCCACAGACTCAGAGGAACTTTTGGAGTGAGATGTCTCATTCATTCCACAAACATTTTATGTTGCAAATGGTTAATGTGCTCAGCTGCTAGCTAAAAGGTTAAATGCTTGAGTCTACTCAGAAGTCCCTTGCAAGAAAGTCCTGGCGATCTACTTCTAAAAAAATTATGCATGAAAGGAAGTCTGGAGTCCAGTTCTACTCTGAGATGTGAGCCAGAATCAAGTAGATGAAAACTGGTTTGGTTACTATGTTCCAGGAACTCATCTGGGCATTATGGACAATGGAAATTCCAAGTAGAAACTCATGAAGACAATAGAAAAGCTATATTAAAGTCAACAAGGCCCTTTAAGATCTAATACTTGCCTATTCTTTCTGCCTCATCTTTTGAGGTAGTGCCCCTGGCCTCCTATTATCCATCACTGACTGTCCTAGAGTTCCTCTAGTGGTACCTCAACTTTCCTCCACAGGGCCTCATGTGGGATTGACCCTCTCTCCAGAAAGCTCTTCTTCCTCTCTATCTAGCCAATTCATCAGTCAGAGCACACAGTAATGAGGGTGCCCCTGTGACACTCTTACAATATCGCCCATGGAGGGGTTCACATTTCCTAACCACAGATATGAAGGAGCTCTTGTAGCATAGTGGTTATGAGTTGGGCTGCCAACCACAAGGTCAGTAGTTCGAAACTACCAGAGGTTCTGCAGGAGAAAGATGAGGCATTCTGCTCCCGTAAAGATTTACAGCCTTGGAAACCCTGTGCAGGGTCACTATGAGTCGGAACCAACTCCACAGTACTTACCAACAACAACAACCACAGATATACTCATCGGAGCCCTTGTTTGACATTTCTCTCCCCTACTAGACTATAAGGAGCTCTGGTAGCATAGCGGATTACGAGCTGTGCAGCTAACTGCAAGGTCATTATTCCCAACTGGCCAGTTGCTACACAGGAGAAAGATGAGACTTTCTGCTCCCATAAAGATTTACAGCCTTGGAAACCCTATGTAGGGTCACTATGAGTCAGAACCAACTCCATGACACACAACCACCATCACCACCACCATGTTAGCTCCACCTGGGCCAAGACTCTGCCTGTGCCGTTTACTGCTGTCTCCCAGGGAGATATATAGTGCTTGGCACAAAGTAGATGCTCAATGAACATTTCTTGAAGAAATGAAGGTAGGGAACCCAGAAACTATAGTAATGTGCTCATAACCTATATATTTTATTTTTCTTTTAAAATGATACACACAATACAACACCAATCAATGACATTAATCAGGTTCAGTGTACAACAGTATAGAATCATCACTATTTGTTCCCCAAACATTTTCATCACTTAAATCAAAAACTCTGTAACTATTCCTACCTCACCACAGTCTATAGTAAACACTAGAATGCTTTCTGCCTTTCTGCCGTTGCCTATTCTAGATATTTTATATCAATCTGATCACATAATATGTATCCTTTTGTGTCTGATTAATTTCACTTACTGTAATGTTTTCAAGACTCATCCATGAATAATCAGCATCTTTTGATATAACTCTTTCTGATGTTTTACCCCAGGGTCCCTTCCAGTATGGAATGTCCAAGGGATATTGGGAATTTGGGTCTAAAATTCTAGTTCTTCCATAAGAAACCTAAAAATCATATTTCATTTCTCTCCTAATTTTCTAAGGGCTCCGACACCGGGGCTGCCATGGAATTTAGATAAGAAGGAGTCAATAGGCTGGTGGAGAAGGACTAGGTAGTAAAGATCATCTCCCTGAGCAGATGGGCCAGGCTTGTGTGTGTGTGTGTGTGTGTGTGTGTGTTCACGTAGGGGTGGAGACATAGTAGAGGAGGATGGGGCCAGGAATGCCATCAGGAAGTTGTCAAAGTTTCCAGGAACGTTAGTAGGTTTGACAAAGTTTGTCAAATTTCCCCACTTTTCCTTTCACTTTTCTTTCTTCTTTTGGACTCGATTCCAGAAGTGGCCTTGGGTCCTGTTGGTAGAAGGAATGTGGACTTGAAAGTCATCCAGACATGGATCCAACTCCTGGTCTTGCCATTTACCAACTCTGTGACCTCCAGAGGGAGGTCACTTCAATGGTCTACTCTTAGTGATTTCATTTGCAAACTGGGTCATGATCTTTGTTATCTAGGACCATGGAGGGAGATTACCTGAAATGACTCATATAATGTTCACTTTAATGTCAAGTCCTTTATCTGAACCCCACACTAGATTCTGAATCTCTCTGTGAGCCACAGAGATCCCAGACAGTGCCTGACTCACACGCAAGCCCAATCAGCATCTGCTGGACCTTGTGTGGAGGCCAGGGGCAGACTGTGTACTCTGCACACCACCAACTGAGGAACTCTAGTGAAGACCAACCTACAGAGCACTGCCACTGAGGATGCCCACATCCGGATGCCTTCTGATCAGCCATGCTAACAATAGCAGCATGCAAGGGAGCTGGGCTCCTCTCCCACCCCTCCACCAGGCCTTTGTTCTTCTCTCCTTCCTCCATTTAAGAATATGTGTGAATGTTTTGGATACCTTAGTACACAGCCATCAGTACTCAAGAGCCTATCACTCCTCAGTTCTGGGGAAATTAGCATTTAAATTGAGGTATTTAGGAGAGGCAAATCACCCTAGAGCCAACCAGAGCTGCCTGCATTGTTTCCTGGAGGGAAGGTAAAAAGTCTTGGCCTGGGAGCTGAGAGTTTGCAGGGAGAGGCCTACTCTCCCTGCCTGGTTCGCTAGCTCTCTCCATGCTGCCCAAAAGTCCCCAGAAAGAGTGGCATCAAACCAATGAAGGCATCTCTCCTGGTTTCAAACTGGCTGCATCCCTGCCCTCCAAGTGAACCAAACCTTTCAATAAATGAGAGAAAGAACTTTGGCTGAAATGTGGTTTCTTCCAAACCACGGAGTTGAGAGATGTGTTCGTATCTTGGTCTATGTCTCTATCTGGTGGGGTGATTTGGAGAAACACTCTCCATCTCTGGAATGGAGGGTTGGGGGTCAGGGGCAATATGTTTATTTCTCTGATCCCAAGATTGGGAAGCATTGGGTTAGAAAGTGTAGCTAAGCTGTATGTGCTGGAGTCAATAGGCTTCTGGGTGACGAAACTAATGTCAGGATTTGATTGTACAAACCCACCTCAGACTGTCCCTTCACAGGGAGCATTGAGCAGCTGTCTTTTCTTCTGATTTTCCCAATTTTGAGTTTTCATTTAATATTCCTGATCAAGCACCCAGACTTATTTTTCCCTTCATTTAACTTTTCATCAACTAATTAGTTCAACACATCTTTACTGTTTTGTGCCAGGCACACACCATAAAAAGACATTCTTTGTTCTCAAGTTGTGCATAGCCTAGCAGTAGACACATATGTGTGCAAATGTATAATGATGAAAAGTGTTTTTGAAAATATAAAGCTGAAGCCTTTTCCAATCACATAAATTATATTTGTCTCTGGCTCTCAACCCCTAAAGCAATGGCATTCACATCTTCACTGGAAGAGCAAATCCCACCTAGAAAAAAAGGGGGTCATTGCTGAGCTTTGCATCTCAAAGAAGACTTTGTAGTGTCTCCAGCTAGATGATAGTTTTGAAAGCCAACCTGTGTGAGAGCAAAAGTTCCCTTAAATATCAAAAGCCAGGCCTCACGGACTCAGATCGCAGTATTTTCATTTTAATGTACAGATGGTGCAGGCTGTGGCCTCTGGGAGTTCTCACCAGACAGGAAAAGGAAGTAAAAAGGCCCTTCTCTCTGCCACTAGTGCTGGGAAGAATTGCTGAAGAGAGAAGCTGATAGGCAAAACATTCAGAGATGAATATCTCCTTCCGGCTTTATGGAAGGTAACCCTTCCCCCAACAACACTCATCCCAACCATCAGGGTGGTGTCAGCAAGTACCTCAGATACCACAATAGTGTTTACAGACAATCTCAGTGCAGGAAAGCAGGGGCCATGGGGTTTGCTCACCTGGACTCAGTGTATAGTCTGGGGAGTTCGTAAACACCTTTATCCAACCAACAAACAGAGCTCCCTGGAAGAATAGCAATGAGAGAGGGAGAGGCCCAAGTCAGTCCCCCAAGTCCTGCACCCACAGGGCAGAAAGGACAGAGCAATTAGGACTTCCTGGCATGATGTTCCAGCTCCTTAAGAAGGCGGCCATGGTGGTGCTGTTAGGTCTGACATCCAAGGGGACTTCAAAGAGTAGGCACCTTACAACCTTGTACTTGGGCAGAGGGTTCTAATACATTGACTCCATCCATACCACAATGGAAAACAGCTCAAGGGCCCAGAATCACACTCAAACAAGAGATCCCATAGCAAATGCCAGAGAGGATCTAGTAGGTCACATTCCTTCCATAGTCCTTCTGCCATCAGCATCTGCACCTGATGCCATGATGGGAGGGATGGGAAACTGCTTGACAGTGGAGAATAAAGGCTGGTGCAGAGTTCAACTTTGAATAGACTGGATAGTTACCCAAAGAAAGTGCTTTATGCCCTTCATTGTCAAGTTGAAATGCTTTTTGTTTTTTTGTTTTCAGTAGGTTGGAATCTTTAAAGCAGGATTATATCACTTGTGTAAAAATAAGATAATATCCATGTACCTACAAGGCAAACCAGTTAATATCACTATTATTCAAATATATGGACCAATCACTAAAACCAGTGATGATGAAATTGAAGAATTCCACAAAATTCTTCTGTCTGAAATTGATCAAACATGCAATCAAGATGCATTGATAGTTACTGATGGTTGAAATGCTAAAGTTGGAAACAAACAGAAAAGATCAGAAGTTGGAAAATATGGCCTTGGTGATAGAAATGATACTGAAGATCCCATGACAGAATTTTGCAAAAGCTATGACTTATTCATTGCAAATACCTTTTTAAAACAACATAAAAAGCTGACTATGTACATGGATTTCACCAGATGTAAAGCACAGGCATCAAACTGACTACATCTGTGGAAAGAGACAATAGAGAAACTCAATATCATCAGCCCAAACTAGGTCAGGGGCAGATTATGGAACAGACCATCAATTGCTCATATGCAAGTTCAGACTGAAGCTGAGAAAAATTAAAGTAAGTACACAGCAGCCAAAATAGATCATGAATATGTCCAAATAGAATTTACAGACCATCTCAAAAACAGATTTGATGCATTAGATGCTGATGACCAAAGACCAGCAGGGTTGTGGGATGACATCAAGAATATCATACAGGAAGAAATCAAAGGTCATGAAAAAATAGGAAAGAAAGAAAAGACCAAATTGGATGTCAGAAGAGACTCTGAAACTTGCTCTTGAATGTAGAGTAGCTAAAACAATTGGAAGAAATTAGGAAGTAAAAGAACTGAATAGAAATTTCCAAAGAGTACCTTGAGATGACACAGTGAAGTATTATAATGAAATATGCAATGTCCTGGAGTTGGGTAACCAAAATGGAAAACCATGCTCAACATTTCTCTGAAATAACTGAAGAAAAATTCAAGCTTTGACTTGCATTACTGAAGGACTCCATGGGTAAAATATTGAATGATGCAGAAAGCATCAAAAGAAGATGAAAGGAATATACAGTCACTATACTAAGAAGAAATGATTGATGTTCAGCAATTCAAGAAGTAGCATATGATCAAGAACCAATGGTACTGAAGGAAAAAAATCCAAGATGCATTGAAGGCACTAGCAAAAAAACAAAACTCTAGGAATTGACAGAATACAAATTAAAATCTTTCAACAAACTGATGAAGCACTGGAGATGCGCATTTATCTATGCCAAGAAATTGGGAAGATAGTTACCTGACCAACTGATTTGAAGAGATCTGTATTTGTGCCCATTCCAAAAAGAGGTGACCCAATAGGATATAGAAATTATCTAACAATATCATTAATATCACACGCAAGTAAAATTTTGCTGAAGATAGTTCAAAAGCGATTGTACCAGTGCATAGAAAGGGAGCTGCTATATGCTATATGCCTCAGAAATTCATGTCAGATTCAGAAGAGGATGATGAATGTGATATGATTTCTGATGTCAGATGAATCTTAGCTGAAAGAGGAGCATATCAGAAGGATGTTTGCTTATGCGTTATTAACTATGCAAAGGCTTTTGACTGTGTGGATCATGACAAATTATAGATAACATTGCAAAGAATGGGTATTCCAGAATATGTAATTATGTCACCAGGAACTTGTACTTAGACCAAGAGAGGTAGAACAGAACAAGGGATACTGAAAGGTTTAAAATCAGGAAAGATGTATCCTAGGTCTGTATCCTTTTGCCATACTTATTCAATATGTATGTTGCGTGAATAATCCAAGTTGCTGGACTATATGAAGAAGAATGTGGTGTTATGATTAGAGGAAAACTCTAAAAAAAAAAAAAAAAAAAACCTGTGGTATGCAGATGGCACGATCTTGCTTGCTGAAAGTGGAGAAGACTTGAAATACTTAGTGATGAAGATCAAAAACATCATCCTTCTTTATGGATTACACCTCAATGTAAAGAAAACAAAAATCATCACAACTGGGCCAATAAATAATACCATGATAGATGAAGAAAATATTGACATTATCAAATACTTCATTTTCCTTGGATCCACGATCAATACTCATGAAATCAGCAGTCAAGAAATCAAATGATTTAGTGCATTAGGCAAATCTGCTACAAATCTTTAAAATGGTAAAGAGCAAAGATATCAGTTTAAGGATTAAGGTGTGCATGACCTAAACCATGGTATTTTCAATAGTCTCAAATGCATGTGAAAGTTGGACAATGAATAAGGAAGACTGGAGAAGAATCAATGCATTTGAATTATGGTGTTGGAAAAGAATATTAAAAGTGCCATGAACTGCCAGAAGAACATATAAATCTGTCTTGGAAGAAGTGCAGCCAGAATGCTTCTTAGAAGTCAGGATGGTGAGACTTTGTCTGCTATACTTTGGACATGTTATTAGGAGGGACCAGTTCCTTGAGAAGTACATCATACTTGGTAAAGTGGATGGTCATCAAAAAAGAGGAAGACCTCCCCAACAAGATGAATGAATACAGTGGCAGCAGCAATGGGATCAAGCAATGATCATGAGAACGGCGCAGGACTAGGCAGTGTTTTGCTCTGTTGTGCACAGCATAGAGTCGCTATGAGTCGGAACCGACTTGACAGCACCTAACAACAAAAACAGGCAGAAAAATGCAACAAGATCCATGCCTCACGTCAGACACAAAACCAAATTAAAAATGGAGTAAGAATTTAAATGCACAAACTAAAACCATAAAGTTCCTCCTAGAAGAACAAGCAGGAGTAATGCTGTCAGGCCTAGCTTTCAATAATCAAATATAACAAAAGTACAAACAGCCAACAGCTTTTGCTCATTAAAAGACTTTACCAAAAAGAGAAAAGACAAGGAACTGATATATATATCTTAGACAACCTAATAAGAAGAAAAACAGCCAACCATAAAATGAGCAAGAACTTGAATAGACATTTTACCAAGTTGAACATTCAAATGGTCACCAAACACATGAAAAAGATGCTCAGTTTCTGTAAAAATGATGTGGTGCTGGCTTCCGACCTCCTCTGACCTCACTAGGGGGAGCAGGAGAATCACTGATTCTTATGAGATTGAGTTCAGACCTGCCTCCACCTTCCAAGCTTGTTTACCAATTCTGACACCAACCATCCCTCCTACGGCACCCTCCACTTCTCAGCGGCTTTAGACAACACACATTTATTATTACAATTCTCACACAGGCCTTATGGGCTGAAATCAAAGTGTTAACAGAGTTGTGTTCTTTCTGGAGTCTATAGGGGAGAACCATTGTCTATCCTTTCCCGCTTCTAGAGACTGCCCTCATTCTTTGGCTCATGGCCCCTTTCTCTAGCTTTAAAGCTAACAAAACAGTCCAGTTCTTCTCACACCATATGACATCACATCTCTTTGCTCTCTTATTCTGCAACTCTCTTCCACTTTTAAGGACCCTTGTGATTACATAGGGCCTACCTAGATAATCCAGGATAATAGTCCCATCTCAGGATCAGTTGATTAGCAACCTTATTTCCACCCTTAATCCTCTTGGCTATGTAAGGCAACATATTCACAGGTTCCAGGGATAAAGATGTGGACATCTTTGGGAAGCCATCATCTGCTGACCACATAGCCATTTTCTGTCTTTTCCAGGAGGATTTTGTCAATACCTCTTGCTTTATTCAGCGGTGAGATGTTCCTTCTTTGTTTCCAGAGCACCTGGCCTTCCCCTTCCCTAGCTTCTTTATACTGAATTCCTGTCTCTTGACCACCTGCTGCCTCCTTCCCTGGACCATGAGTCCTTGACTCTGTCTTAGTTAGTGCTGTGCATCCAGCCTGACGCACTAGTTGACAAACACTCTGGGGTTCAATAAGTGCATATTCAATGAACGGATGAATACCTCTGGGCTAAGTGGAAATGTTGCAGGGAGGGGGCAGAGGGGCGCCACAATCTGTTCAGCTGCAAGACTTCAGTCTCTCTCCTGTGGGTCCATGCCTTATTCATCTGTGCCCCTCTTTCCCTTCCTCCCTGTGTTCCCCAGACATGTAGCACACAGATTAATAAGTATCATTACTAGAGCTAATATCCATTGCCAGTCACTATTCCAGAGGCGTTGCACATGGTATCTTGTTTTGCCCTCACAACCACTGTATGGCTAAGTAGTAGTATTCTCTCTCTCTCTCTTAAATGCGGGAGAGGAAGCATAGAGAGGTTAAGTGCATAGGACTAGGAGCTGGGATCTGACCAGTCCTAACTCCGTATTCTTAAAAGCAACGCATAAATCAGTAATACAGGTTTGTGTTTGCCCTAGATGAAAAGCTGACAAGCAAAACGTTGGCTCAATGAAGACACCAGTGCTGGCTGAATGGCCCAGATGCACGACCACATTCATACCAGTAATTGCCCTGCATTGCATGCATATGCCTTCATTTCCAACTTTCTCACCAGTCCTATGCATAGCGAGATGAGCATTACTGTCCTCATGATAAAGCTGAGGAAACCAGGGCTGAGAAAGATGAAGCTCTTTTCTTAGGGCCACATATGCCTTATTCAGTGCTGTCTGGACCCACCCCACCACCCAGCCATACTCACACCTCCATTTTCCTTTTTGCCCCATCTTGATTCACACACACCAATGACTCCAGTGGTTGTGAACTTGAGTCTGGTTCATGGCGACCCCTACATGTGTCTCAGATTAGAACTGTGCTCCATAGAGTTTTCAGTGGTAGAGTGCCAGGCCATTCTTTTGAGGCATCTGTAAGTGGACTTAGACCACCAAACTTTGGGCTAGCTCCTTATCTCGTTGACCTTTTGCACCACTCACTCACACACAGGTGTGCACAAATACACACACAATGTGAAAGAGGCCTGGGTTATGCCTTACGTTTGCCTTCACTCTCTAAATGTAAAACAGCTTTCACCCATGGCTCCAAACTCACTTAAGAATTCCAGGCATGACCACTACTAACTCCTGCCCTGGTAATTGTGATCCCTGAAATTGAAAGAAATTGCAGGCTAGAGAAACATTATCTTCTTCTCAGCTGCCTCACCCTCCATCTCCTTGCCTGTGTGTGTCAGTACCAGGATTCTTGCCCTGTCATAACACCTGGAACAAGTAGAGCTGCTGTCTATTGAGCCTCTGGCATGCCTTCCCACACATCCCCCTCTAGTCCTCAAGGGAGGGCCTCAGAGGCCTTGCTACTATAACAGAAAATCTTAGAGCTGGGTGGGGAAAGAAAGTCAGACCTGCAGAATCATGTGATCCCAGTTCTGCATTTTTCTAACCAAGTACTATCATTATTTGTTTTGTTTTTTCAGATGCATAAGTGAGAATCAAAGAAGGAAATTAGCCCTGCCCCAGATCACACAGCTAAGAAGCAGCCAAGTGCAGATTCAGACCTAAAGCCTGCCTCTCCAAGCAGGTCGACTAGGTCAGCTTCAGAATCTTCTTGTGCTGAGGACAGCTAGAGGGGCATCACTTAGCCCTACTCCCTTAGCCCTCAACCCTGAGACCATGTTCATTCCTACTCATGGTAACCCCATCTGGAGCAGAGTGAAACCATGAGATGTTCATGGCTGTGACCTTTCAGAAGAAGAATGCCATGCTTTTCATCCAAGATACTTCTGGGTAGGTTTGAGCCACTTTTGGTCAGTAGCTGAGTGATTAATCATGTGTCACCCAGGAACACTCCTGAGACTACAGGTTCTATATAACTTTCTTTAATCTTTGAGAGAGTCTAGCTTCTTTGTTTATTCAAGTCAAGGGCAGTAGTCAACATATTCCGGTGGTCAAGTCACATTCTGTTCTCAGGATCCCTTCACCCCATGCCATGTGCACCCCAAAGCACCTAGTATACATCTTCACCATCCATCCCCTTCTCTCAGCCCTGCCCTGAAATGGAAGCTGGGATGTCTTGCATAGCTTTTCCAATTAACTTGCTGTACAGCCTGGAGAAAGCCATGGCCCATCACTGGGTCTTTTCAGCCCTGTCTTTCTCTGGTTCTTTGAGTAACTCAATGACTTCAGTAAACACGACAAAAAGGGAGTTTCTGAGGAGCAGAACCCCTATTCCTATGGGCCACTTTGCATCTTCTCCCTCACATTTTTGGAAGGAGTTTTTACAGTAGACACACCAGGCAGGAGTTACATCCTGATTCCATCTCCTACCCACTCTGAGTGGACAGAACATTGAAGCTTTTCTTTGCATCTGATAAAGAGTCCTTGAGTGGTGCAAACAGTTAAGTGCTCAATGACTACAGCAGAAAGCAGGTGCTTCAAACCCAACCAGAAGTGCCTCAGAAGTCTGGCAACCTACTTCCAAAAGGTCACAGCCAAACTTGAAAGCCCTATGGAGCAAAGTTCTATACGCGGGGTCATCATGTGTCAGAAGTGACCCAGCTGCAATTGGGTTGATTTTTTTATATCTTTATCAGAAGAACAAGAATACTACTAAGCCCTGCCTCCCAGACCTGTATAAGGATTAATAGAGTCTAGAATATGAATTACTTAGTGAAAAGCCTGAAGAGAGTAGGCTTTCAATAAAATGGAAGCTATCGCTGCTGGAGCAAAGCACAATTCTAGTACATTCTTATCTGATGTCCTCGCTACCCAATCTTAATTAGGAATAAGAGGGATGTGCATTTTAGAGCAGGAATAGACCTCAAATCCTTTTCTTCTACCCTTGCCCAATAAAGTGAGCACAGCTTGCCTAGCCACATGGTAGAGCTATAATGAGAACTCACGATCTGGGACGACTACTTTGGGGTTCTTTCCATTGTATCATGGATGTCTTTGTTAGCTGGTAGGTTTAATTCTTCCTAAACCACATAAGCTACTCGCCACCAGTGGTAGAGCTGCTACTGTCAGTGGCCCAACATAGTCTATGTTGAACACCCCACTTCCTGCAACAGTTTGTTCTGAACTGCGGTGTGCCTGCTTCTTCCACTTTGAGATAAGGTCTACGTTTTCTCTCTCTCTTTCCAGTCTTCCTAACATTGCACTAATCACAAAAAAGACGTTCAATAAATGTTTGTGAAGTTGAAACTTTAGTAGATTGGATTCAAAATGAAAGGGACAAAAACTAAAACCGACAAAAACCAAAACCATGTTTCAAAACTCCTAATTCAAAGTAACAGATAGAAAAAAAAAGATGAAAGCACATTTTTAACTGGCCACACAGCATCAATTCATTTGTAACTGATATCTTGTAGTAGAAAGGGAGAACATTTTTTCTATGTGTTTTTTAAAAATTTATTTAACACTTAAAACCAAGCCATGAGGTAGACTTTGGAATCTGAGCAGGAAGCCTGAGAGATAGCTGATTTGGGTATAAGTTTGTGGCTGGGGTCACATCTCCGAAGTTTCTCCTTCCCTTTTTGTCTTTTCCATCTTCCCGGGGGCACCTTGGATGTCTTTCCATATAGCCAGCTCTAATGAGCTTTGGAAAATGAGAAACCTACTGCAGTAGAAGGAAATCTAATAGCAATTGCTTTCTTATTCACTCTCTCTCTCTTTTTTATTAGTCATTAGCAATGGAGAAAGAAAACACCCAAAGGCATTAGAAAAGCAGCAATATTTGCACTTGCTTTCTTCAACACTGTACTAATGAGGAGCTCTGACCATCTCTCATATCCCTTCTTGCCCAATTTCAACAGCCCTGATATCAGTTGCTGCCAAAATCCAGGGCCCACCTAATGTAGACATTTGCCAGATCCCATCACAACTGGAGTGAAGTGCATATACTATTACAGGGCAGCTGGAAATCATTTTTAAGTGCACCATAAAACCAATGAGTGTCAAGACTTAAAAGGATCTAGGAAAACAGAAATTCAATTAATGAATGCAATTTTTGATCTCTTCAAAATCTTACATCAAAATGCAATTGAATAGGTTGTAAGAGTCTCACTCTGGCTCCCAACCTTGCTAGTTAGCAGTCATGTGTGCATATGCAATCACATGATCACACTGAGCATCAGGTTTTTCTGTAATAACCACACCTATACTTATTATCAGAGGACCTCAGACACAACTTACTAGGTGTATGATCTTAAACAAGTTATTTCATTTCAGGAACCTCTGTTTCCTCATTTGTAAAATTAAGTCATAATAATTACTTATTTTTATAGACTCAATGAATATAATTAGCTTGGTAGAAATCTGAGGGTCACTGGTGGTGCAGTGAGTTAAGTATATAAAGTATCACAAAGTCAGCATTTTAAACCCACCTGCCATGGGTGATGTAGTTTTTTTTCCCCTAAAGATTTACAGTTTTGAAAAATGTATCTATTCTGTCCTCCAGGGTCACTATGAGTTTGAAATGACTTGTAGGCAGGGAGTAGTATATATTCAACTGCAGCCCTGGCTAATGCAAATGGTTACTTGGCTAATGTGCTCAGCTGGCTGCTAACAAAGAGGGTGGTGCTTTGAATTCATCCAGAGTTGCGCTGAGAGACAGGCTTGCCGATCTACTTCTGAAAAATCAACTACTGAAAACCTTATGGAGCGCCATAAAACTCTGACTCACAAGGGAAAACCTTATAGAGCACCGTAAAACTCTGACCCACAAGGGATCACCGTAAGTAGAGCTGATGTGATGACAATGTTTTTTCTGATGATATATTTAGCTTGCTGATCCAAAAAAAAAATTTTTTTTAAAGGTGGGTTGTTTTTCTTTATGATGTATTTAGCCATGTCTACCACTCATCTGTCACTTTGACGTGCTGTGGTAGCTTTCGTGTTGTTGTTGTGATGCTAGAGGCTATGCCACCAGTATTTCAAATACTTCCCATGGTGGACAGGGTTCAGCTGAGCTCATTGACTAACGCAAACTAGAGAGCAAGAGAGAGATACTATTTCCAATATGACTACAGTTAGCCATTAAAAAGATTATGTATAGCAGTGGAACACTGTCAAAGAGCACCAGAATATTGACTACTGAAACACGAGGAAGAGCATCAGACTATTCTCAGACAAAATACGACTGGGGAAAAGCTGCCTGATGAAGCACAACTCAAAATGAGGAGAAGCAGCCATAAACATTAATTAATAATGGGATCATTGAATGTATGAAGTGTAAATCTAGGAAAATTAGAAGTTGTCAAAAGTGAAATGGAATGCATAAATATTGATACCCTGGGCATTGGTGAGTTGAAATGCAATGGCATTGGCCATTTTGAATCTGACAATCACATGATTTACTATGTCAGGAATGACAAATTGAAGAAGAATGGAGTCACATTCATCATTAAAAAGATTATTTTAAGGTCTATCTTGAAGTACAATGCAGCCTGTGATAGGATAATATTAAAATGCCTACAAGGAAAACCAGTTAATACAACTATTACTCTTACCAACTTCTTCAGTCTGAAATTGATCATACAAGCAATCAAGATACATTGGTAATTACCTGCCATTGGAATGCAATGGTTGGGAACTATGAGGAAAGTTAATTGCAAATATGTTTTTTTTAAACAACATAAAAGATGACAATACAAATAGACCTCATCAGATGGAATACAAAGAAATCAAACTGAAAAGAGGGGGTGGAAAAGCTCCATATCATCAACCAAAACAAGGCCAGTGGCAGACTGTGTAACAGACCATCAATTTTTCATATGCAAGTTCAGGATGAAGCTGAAGAAAATGAAAAAAAGTCCATGAGAATCAAAATATGACCTTGAATCTATCCCACCTGAATTTACAGATCATCTCAAGAACAGATTTGATGCATTAGATATTAAAGACTGAAGACCAGAACAGTTGTGGGATGATATCAAGAACATCATACAGAAAGAAAGCAAAAGGCCATTAAAAAGACAAGAAAGAATGAAAAGACCAAAATGGATGTCAGAAGAGACTGAAACTTGATTCTCAGCATACAGCTGTTGAAGTAAATGGAAGAAATGAGAAGATAAAAGAATTGAATACAAAATTTCCAAGAGTACCTCCCGAAGAAAAAGTCAAATGTTATAATGAAATGTGCAAAGACTTGAAGTTATAAAACCAAAAGGGAAGAACAAGCTCAGCATTTCTCCAGATGAAAAAATTTAAGTCTCATCTTACACTATTGAAGGATTCTAAGGGCAAAATATTGAATGATTCAGAAAGCATCAAAAGAAGATGGAAGGAATACTGTGTGAAAAAGAAATGGTCAGTGTTCGACCATTTCAAGAGGTAGCATATGATCAAAACTCAATGATCCTGAAAGAAGAAGTCCAAGATGCATAGAAGGCATTGGCAAAGAACAAAGCACCAGAAATAGATGGAATACAAATTGAAGTCTTTCAACAAATTGATGTAGCACTGGAGGCGCTCACTCATCTTAGCCAAGAAATTTGGAAGACAACTACCTGAGCAACTGACCCTAAGACATCCGTATTTGTGCCCATTACAAAGAAAGGTGACCGACCCAATGGAATGCAGAAATCATCCAACCATATCACTGATATCCCATGGAAGTAAAGTTTTACTAACAATAATATAAAAACGGCTGCAACCATACATTGACAGAGAACTTGCAGAGGTTCAAGCCAGATTCAGAAGAGGACGTGGAATGAGGGACATCATTGCTTATGTCAGATGGACCTTGGCTGAAAGCAGAGAATACCAGAAAGATGTTTACCTGTGCTTTGTTGACTACACAAAGGCTTTTGATTGTGTGGACCACGACAATCTATGGGCAACATTGCAGAGAAATTGTGCTCGGAGCACTAATTGTGCTCATGAGGAACCTGTATATAGACCAAGAGGCAGTTTTTCGAACAGAGCAAGGAAAACTGATTGGTTTATAATTAGGAAAGATATGCCAGGGTATTCTTTCACCACACTTATTCAGTCTGTATGCTGAGCAAATAATCTGAGAAACTGGATTATATGAAGGAGAATGTGGCATCACTATTGAAGGAAGACTCATTAACAACCTGTGATATGTAGATGATACAACCTTGTTTGTGGAAAGCGAAGAGGACTTAAAATACTTACTGATGAAGATTAAAGACCACAGCCTTTGGTATGGGTTGCACTTCAATGTAAAAAAATAAAAAGTCCTCAACCCTGGACCAATAAATGACATCAAGATAAGTGGAGAAAAGATTGAAGTTGTCAAAAACTTCATCTTGCTTGAATCAATCATAAACACTCATGGACGCAACAGTCAAGAAACAAATGACGTATGTTGTTGTTGTGAAGTGCCGTTGAATAGCAGTAGGCAAATCTGCTGCACAAGACCTCTTTAAAGCATTCAAGAGCAAAGATATCAGTTTGAGGACAATTCCTGATCAAGCTATGGTATTTTCAATAGCATCATAAGCATGTGAAAGTTGGACAATGAATAAGGCTGACTGTAGAAGAACTGATGCACTTGAATTATGGTGTTGGAGGAGAATATTAAAAGTACCATGGACTGCCAAAAGAACTAAGAAACCTATGTTGGAAAAAGTACAACCAGAAAGCTCCTTAGAAGCCAGGATGGTCAGACTTTGTCTCTCATACTTCAGACACACTGGGAGGGACCAGACTCTGAAGGACATGGTGCTTGATAAAGTAGAGTGTCAGCAAAAAAGAGGAAGACTACCAATGAGATGGATTGGTACCATGGCAGCAGCAATGGGCTCAAGCGTAGCAACAATTTTGAAGTCGGTGCAGGACCAGGAAGTGTTTCATTCTGTTGTGCACAGTGTCAGTATGAGCCTGTACCGGCTCAATAGCAACGAACAACAACAACATTTAGCCATGTAGTAATTACTACTGTTGTGGGTATTATTTATTTCCTAGTAAGAATCTGTATTTAAATCTTGCGTCTGCCTCTTGCAACTTTGGGCATTTAGTTAGACCTTCTGAAGCTCTTTCCCTTTCCACATTTCTAATAGGGACAAAATATAGTACAACATGAGAAAGTCAGAACCTGTGCAAGGCATAAACCTGTTACAGGAGGAAAATTCAAATATTTTCAACTAAAATGAGTGGTATAAAAAGGTGGATATTTTTGAGAACTAGAAAAACAAAGCAGGGTGGTCAAATTCTGGTTCTCATAGGTTTTGCTGTAACAGTACCTGCATTGTTGAGTTGTTTGGGAAATAAATGAGATAATGCACGGAGCATGTTGTTTTTGTTGTTAAGTGTTGTTGACTCAGCTCTGACTCATAGTGGCACTGTGGAGGGCTTCCAAAGAGGGTTTCGAAGGAGGGACTGGTTTGAACTGCTGACCTTATGGTTCAAACTGACCTTGAGGTCCAGTGCATTATCCTGCAGCACCATCCCCATCCCAAGGCTAGTTCCTGGTGTCCATAATTTATTTTTATTAATTTTATTATTGTCATCAATAAAGGAGCATGAATTAGGCTTAAAAATCAAATGCTTAGGCTACATGGTACTGGTTGTTGCTCATGCCATGGAGTTTGTTCCTACTCATAGCGACCCTGTATAGAGTTTCTGAGGCTTTAAATCTTCACGGAAGCAGAAAATCTCATTTTTTTCCTATGGAGTGGCTGGTGGGCTCAACCCTCAGACCTTGTGGTTAGCAGTTCAGTGCTTAGCATATGGAACCACTGTGCTTCTTGGTTACATGGTGGTTGTATTAAATTCTATTGTTAAGAAAAAGGGTCTGCAAATGACATTCCTCTTGATGAATCTGACCTCCACCTGTTTTTATAAATGAAGTTTCACTGGAACATAACCACACTCTTGATTTTATGTATTGTTATGGCTACTATCCTGCTACAATGGCAGAGTTGAGTGGTTGCAACAGAGATCAAATGGCCTACAAAGCCAAAAAAATTTATTATTTGTCTCTACAAAAAAAAATTGCTGATCCCTGTTACAGAATAAAGACTCCTAAGCTGGAAGAGCATTTAGAAGTCATTTAGTTCAACCACCTACTAAATGCTAGTGTTCTTGGTACTGCCTCATTCTGGAAAAAATGGTTTCCTGGTTTAACCACTTTAGCTAATGTTAACTGCTTCACATTAATCTCAGTGTTAGAAATCAGCCTGTGTTCTCTGCTATTCCTGTGACGCACCAAGCCCACCCTTTGTGATATAGAATTACCATATCACAGTAGAACTTGGACTATCCATCCCTCATAATCTCATTTGGAACCACTCTTCTTTACCCAACCCCATCCCACTTCTGAACTTCCTCACTCCTGACCCCTGCACTCAGCCCTTTGTCTGATATTCAGTTTCAATGCCAGATCCAAGTGTCCCAGCTATAGCCCTGGCTCCCTTGAAACATACTTTGGTAGGTCCCCAAAGATAGCAAGTTCTAGTTCTTCGAACCTTTGAATGTTACCTAATATGTGAGTGTGAGTCAAAAATTATCCACGCTCTGATTATATTAAAATGCCTGTCCACATCCATGGTTGATGACAATATTGAGTGTGCAGGTGAAATCATCCTGTAGAATAGATGAGTGATAGTGGGTGATGTGGCAAATCAGTTGCAAATCAGTCATGGCTCTGCCTATGAAATAATCCATGACAGACGTGGGTTTGAAAAGTTTGTGCAAGATACGTACCAAAACAACTCACAGAAGAGCATAAACAGAAGGGTTTGGACATCTGCATACAAAATTTTTATCAATACTCAAAGGAAGGTAAATTTTTCTTTAAAAAATTTGTTACTGGATTTATTACTATGAGTCTGAGATAAACAGCAGAGTATGGAATGCAAACATTCCAAGAATAAAGTTCAAAAGTCAATAGTCAGCTAGAAAATCCATGCTTAATAGTTTTCTGGGATTCTCAAGAGCCAGTACTGATACATTATCAGGAAAAATGTTCAACACTCAACAGTGTTCATTACAGTGAGATGCTCACTAAAGAGTTGAAGCCTAAACTTCATATTGAATACAGAGGACTGCTATCCAAAGGCCTTGTGATCTTTCACGACAATGTACATCCACAGACCTCTGCCCACCCTGTTGACACTCTGCAAAAACTTCATTTTGAGGTGTTAAAGCATCCTCCCTATAGTCCTAATCTTGGTACCTCAGACGTTCACCTCTTTGGTCCCCTGAAAGCAGCCCTTCAAGGATGAAGATTCACCTCTGATGAAGAAGTGAAGATACCGATACACTTGTGGATCACAGCTGAACTTAAATTTTTTTTTTTTTTTTTTTTAAATAAGGGACTATGGAAGCTTGTTGACAGATGGACAAAGTATACTGAAAAGCAAGGAGATTATGTCAAAAAATGATGTATTTGTTTTTCTAAAAGTTGATTAAAATAAATTTTACAGCCAGAATGCAGGTATCATCCTCAAAGTAAAAAGGACTTTACAGATATGATTAAGTGAAAGATCTTAAAATGGTGAGATTAGCCTGAATTACCCATGAGGGCACAGAGAGGTTTAATGACAGGAGTTAAAGGTGATCTGATCATGGAGTAAAGATTGAAATGAAGTTGCCACAAGCCAACAAAGATTAGCAGTCATTAGTAGTTGGATAATGTGGGAAACACTGTTGTTACTGTTCTTAAGTGACGTCAAGTCAATTATGACTCATAGTGATCCTGTATAGGGTTTCCGAGGAGCAGATGGTAAGCTGATAGTTTTGAACTGCCGACCTTTTAGTTTAAACCAACTTTGCAATCCAGCGCATTAACCCAGTAGTTACAAGTTGGGTTGCTAATCTCAAGATCAGCAGTTCGAAACTATCAGCCATTCCACAGGAAAAAGATGAGGTTTTCTGCTCCCATAAAAATTTACAGTCTTGGAAACTCTATACAGGGTCGCTATGAGTTGAACTGACTCCATGGCACACAACCACCACCGCCAGTAGTTGAACAAGGAGCACATTCTCCCCAGGAGCCTCCAGAAGAAAACTTTGCCAACTCCTTGATTTGAGTCTGTAAGACTCAAGTTTGGACTTCCAGAATTGTAAGAGAATAAATATGAATTATTTTAAGCCTCCAAGTTTGTGATAATTTGCCACAGCAACCATAGCAAATTAATACACATATTTTCTCAGGTACATATCAGTTTGGGTTTATCCTGGTCTTAGATCCAACTCCTCCATGTCTAGCAAGTTCTCAAGCAGGACTCAGCAAAATTTGTCGGTGTGATCTTGGGCATATTGCTTAACTCATGTTGACCTCGGTATCTTATCTTTAAACACAGATACAATTCTCAACCTTCTAGGGGTGTTGTGAGGATTTAAAATTCTGTTGATAAAATGAAAAAGCCACTTTCTGGAATGAAGTATGTTATTAACATTTTCAATACATAATAGTAACAGCCACCTCTTATCTGCCATTTTGTCATCCTATAGTGGCTTGTGTATTGTTGTGATACTGGAAGCAATGCCGTTAGTATTTCAAATACCATCAGGGTCACCTGGTGGGCAGGTCTCAGCGGGACTTTCAGACTAGACAGACTAGGAAGAAGAACCTATCGATCTAATCCTAAAAACAATTGACCAGTGACAATGATAAACACTGGGCTGCAAACGACAAGGTTGGTAGTTCGAGCCTACCAGACACTTTGTGGGAGAAAGATGAGACTTTTTGCTTTTGGCAAAGATTTAAATCCTTGGAAACCCTATAAAGGGTCACTATGAGTTAGACTCGACCTGATGGCACTTAACAGCAGCAATGAAAACCTTATGAATCGCAGTGGAGCACTGTCTGATATAGGGCTGGTGGATGAGTCTCACAGGTTTTAAGGTACTTAAAATACAATTAGGGAAGAGCTGTCTCCTCAAAGTACAGTTGACTTCAGTGATGTAGATGGAGTAAGGTTTTCAGGACCTTAATTGTTAATGTGGCACTATTCAAAATGAGGAAAAAAATCTGCAAATATCCATTAATAATCACAAACATTCACTAATAATCAGAACCTGGAATGTACAAAGTATGAATCTAAGAAATTTGAAGTTGTCAAAAATGATATAGAATGCATAAAGATTGATATCCTAAGTATTACTGATCTGAAATGGACAAGTATGGGCCATTCTGAATCAGATAGTTTTATGGCCTACTATACCATCTGCTTCTTGGAACCCCTATACAGGGTTGCTATGGATTGCAACTGACTTGACGGTACTTAACAATGACAACTGTGAATAACAAATTGAAGAGAAATGGCATTGCATTCATCATCAAAAAGAACATATTACAATCTATCCTGAAATATAATGCTGTCAGTGATAGGATAATAGGTATACATTTGCCTACAAAAAAGACTACTATTAAATTAACACACCAACCACAAATGTCAAAGATGAAGAAACTGAAGATGTTTACCAATGTCTAAAGTTTGAAATTGATCAAACATGCAATCAAGATATACTGATAATTACTGGTGATTGAAATGCAAATGCTGGAAACAAAGAGAAAGGATCAGTAGTTGGGAAATATGCCCTTGATAATAAAAAAGACACCAGAGAACACACAATAGAAGTTAAGATCAACGAATTATTTGTTGCAAATATCTATTTTCAACAATAAAATAGACAATTGTTCACATGTACCTCACTGGATGGAATACACATGAATCTAATTAACTACATTAGTGGAAAGAGATGAATGAAAAGCTACTATCATCAGTCAGAATAAGATCATGGGCTGACTGTGGAACTATAAGTTCAAGTGGAAACTGAAGATAATTAAAACAAGTCAATAAAAGACAACATATGACCTGAGTATCTTTCACCTGAATGTAGAGACCATCTCAAGAATAGATTTTATTCATTGAACACTAATGACCAAAGACTAGATGAGTTGTGGAGTGACATCAAGGGCATCATACATGAAGAAAGCAAAAATTCATTAGAAAGACAAACTGAAAGAAAAGACTAAAAGATTTGTCAGAAGAGAATCTGAAACTTAATTTTGAATGCGGAGTAGCTAATGTGAATGGTAGAAATGATGACGTAAAAGATCTATACAGAAAACTTCAAAGGGTGACTCAAAAGGCAAAAGCAAAGTATTATAATGAAATGTGCAAAGAACTTGACTTAGAAAACCAAATGGAAAGAGCATGCTCAGCATTTTTCTAACTGAAAGAACTGAAAGAAAAAAACCAAGCTTTGTGTTCCAATGCTGAAGGACTCTGTGGGCAAAATATTGAATGATGCATGCAACATCCAAAGAAGAAGGATATACAGAGTCACTGTACCAAAAAGAATTCATCATGTTCAGTCATTTCAGGAATTATCAAATATAATTAACATATAATCAACTGATGGCACTGAAGTCATCATGAGTGGGATGGAGGAAGTCCAAGCTGCACTGAAGGCAATGGCAAAAAACAAGGCTCCAAGAATTGATGGGAAACCAATTTAAATATTTCAACAAATGGATAAAACATTGGAAGCAGTTATTCATCTGCTAAGAAATCTGAAAGATAGCTACCTGGCCAATCAAATGAAAGAGATCCATATTTGTACCAACAGAGTGCAGAAACTATTGAGCAGTATCATCAATATCACATGCAAATAAATATTTGCTGAAGATAATTTTGAAATAGTTGCAAGAGTATGACAATGAAATGCCAGAAATTCAAGCCAGATTCAAAAGAGAACATGGAATGAGGGATATCATTGCTGATGTCTGATGGGCCTTGTCTGAAAGCAGAGAACACCAGAACGATGTTTGTCTGTGTTTTATTGACTAAGAAAAGGCATTAGATTGAGCAGATCATAACAAATTATAGACAATATTGTGAAGAATGGGAATGTGTTCATATGGAAGCTGTACATAGACCAAGAGACAGTCATTCAAACAGAACAAGCAGATACTGTGTGGTGAAATATCAGGAAAGCCCTGTGTGTCAGGGCTATATCCTTTTAACCATACTTATTCAATCTATATACGGTGCAAATAATCCAAGAAGTTGGACTATATGAAGAATAATGTAGCATCAGGATTGGAGGAAGACTCATTAACAACCTCTAATATACAGATTACACAACTTTGCTAGCTGAAAGTGAAGAAGACCTGAACCACTTATTAATGAAGACTACAATCCTCAATGTAGATTACACTTCAACACCAAGAAACCAAAACTCCTCACAACAGAGCAATAATCAACATCATTTAAAATGGAGAAAAGGCTGAAGTTCACAAGGATTTAACTTTAATTATATCTATGATCAATGCTCATACAATCAACAGCCAAGAAATAAAATTGGACAAATCTCCTGAAAAACACTTCTTTAAAGTTTTAAGAATCAAAGATGTCACATTCTGAAGACTAAAGCATGCCTGACCCAAGTCATGGTATTTTAAATTGCCTCATATGCATCTGAAAACTGGACAATGAATAAGGAAGACTAATGAAGAGTCCTGGTGTGGTGATAAAGGATAAGCACTGGACTGCTAACTGTAAGGTCGGCGGTTCAAACCCACCAGCTACTCCTTGGAAACTCTATACAGGGTCACTATGAGTTGAGTTGAAACCATTCGATGGCACCTAGCAACAAGAACAAAAATGAATAGTTGATGCATTTGAATCATGATATTGGCAAAGAGTACTGACTATACCATGAGCTTGCAGAAGAACAAATCTGTTTTGGAAGAAGTACAGTCAGATGCTACTTAGAAGCCAGGATGTTGAGACTTCACCTCATGTACTTTGGACTTGTTATCAACACGGACCAATCTCTGGAGGACATCATAGTTGGTAAAGTAGAAGTTAAGTAAAAAAGAGGAAGAATCTCAATGAAATGTACTGACACAGTGGCTGACCTAGGGCCAAGCAGTGTTCTGTTCTGTTGTAGATGGGGTCCCTATGAGTCAGAACTGACTAGATGACACCTAAATACAACAATAGTAACAATGAACTGTTTTGTGTTGCCCAGTGGTTTTTTCCCCCTTTAGTGCCTATCAAGCTCTTTGAAAACATGGTTTGGGTCTCAGCTCTTACTCCAATTCAGTGAATTTATACTAACCACTTCCCTTCTTTAGTCCTTGGCATCTCTGGCTATTGCTGAGACACTCAAAACAAAAACAACATGGTCATTATAGATTCCAGTATTGCAATTTGGCACATAAGGGAGAGTGACTGGCTTATTTTCAGAGATGTTAAGTGATTTACCCAAGGTCACACAGCTAATAATCAACAACTCTGGGATTTGAGTCCAGGATTCCAATGCAGTCCACTATGCTACGCTGTCTCTCACCTGCTAGACTTGTTTCTCTAATTTTTGACCTATAATTAGAGTGCTTCAACCTACGATCCCTGCTGATCTGGGTGAAGGTATCATCAGGCCATAGGCCAGTGCTTCTCCCTCTTTTGGGGACTCCCTTCCCCAGGGAAGTTCTTGGTGAGGAGGCAGATGGGCATTTTCCAAGTAGCTAGTGGGAAGCCCAGAGCCTCTGTGCCCTTGTATTGGAGAAGGTTGTGACACATCTAATTGTCCTCCCTCCCCCCAGGAAACCAGGAAACCAGTACTTTACCCAGAGTGCTTTCCCGCTCTGTCAGCAATCCAGACCATATGGTTAATTAGCTAAAATTTGCAACCACATCTGTGATGCTATTTCTCTTTTTGGCATGTGTGAACTTAATTACCGAAGCCACGGGAAGCTCCTAGCCCATGAGGAGTGTGGTGAGTAAGGGGGTCACAGAGACTGCCCACAGCTCAAGAGGTGGGATGTCTGGGTGGCTGAAGGTCTGAGGATGGAGAATGGAGAGGGTCGTTGGATTGGCTGAGTAAGGAGACTTCATGGTGGTTGCAATGAGGCTTGGACACATTGCCATAGGTCTCCCATCTGTGCAGGCTGGCAATCATCCTCAGTAAAGAGGCCAGCTTTCCTTATGGTAGAATGGAGGGTTCATTCCCTGGCCACCCACTGAGTTTCGAATGTTGTCCTTAGTTACTCCACCAATTGTATCTGTTTCTTATACCAAGACAGGGCCTGTAATATAAAGGGGCCCAATAAATAGGGCTGAGTGGGCTAATGTATGAATGTAACCTTCAGAGTCTTTGCTTCTTCATCTCTAGACTGGAGATCATAATAGACATTCTATTGTTTTGTTAAAGATTCAGTAAAATGGACTACATGTAGCAAAGCACATGTCAAAGAGCCTGACATAATGATAGGTGTTCAACAAGTAAGTAATAAATGAATGAATAACAGAATCAAAGAAATACTGGAGGTCAGAACTAGACTCAACCTTAGAAATATAAATCTAGTTCAATCTTCCCACTGTGCCACAGTTCTCTCCTCTGCAAAATGGGTACAATAATTCTCTTATTGTTTGAGGATTAAAAGAAACAACCAGTAAAATGATTAGACTAGTACCTGGAATGTAGTAAGCACTCCACAGATACAGCAGCTGCCATTCTTGTTGTGAATAAAATGAGAAGATATATTGCTAGTGAAGAAATGTAGCTTGCCCAAAGAACAGAGCAGTTCATGGTGTAACCTGAACTATTACTTGCAGGCCTTCCTCGCAATCCATACTGCCACTTTTGGAGCATCATAGACCTACAGACAGTTCCAGGGTTCATGGGAGAAACGTGTGCCAGCTTTCAGGAATCAATTGTATGATAGGGAAAGAGTCCACCCCTCTGGGAATCAGAGTAAAGGAACGAATGCTTTAGCCAATACCATACTGAGGAATCTTGTCCATGAGTGGGCTCTTTAAGACTCCAAACATACGGTTTTATAGATTGTCCCAAAGCAAGATGGTGAATTGAAACTGAAACCCAATCTTGCTCTGCCAGACAAGCCATATATCTATTCAGGAGTGTGTTTGCCCAGAAAAGGTTCCTTTTCCAAATGTATACACATGTTCCATGTTGGCAGTTGTGGCCTTGGAGGACTTCCTGTGGGATCACTGGACAACTTGAAGGGATGCAAAGTTGAAGCCTCAGAACACCAAGGCCGTAGATTCATAAGAGCAAGAACAAGGTCTGAAACAGTGGTTAAAGCACTCAGCTGCTAACCAAAAGATTGGCAGTTCAAACCCACTAGTCACTTCTTGGGAGAAAGATATGGAAGTCTTCTCCCATAATGCTTTGGAAACCATATGGGGCAGTTCTACTCTATCCTAAGGGTATCAAATTGATGACTTACAAGTACAGTGCCTGGCCTAGAAGGCATTCCAGTCAATGCACGTTAAATGAATGAACCATTTTATTCTTAAAATTTATCATAGAACCTAGCGTGAGACATGGGCTCAATGAATAACCATATGACTGAGTCACAGGAGGAGACGTGAATGAGACAAATATGAGAATGTTCTAGACCTTCAGCACTATGTGATAATTGTTTTTAAATGCCTTCAAGTTGGTTCCGACTCATAGGTACCCTGTATAGAGTTTCCAAGGAGAGGCTGGTGGGCTTGAAGCACAAACCTTGTGGTTAGAAGTCCAGTGCTTATCCTACAGTGCCACACTATGTTGTTGTTATGTGCTGTGGAGTCAGTTGCGACTCATAGCGACCCTGTACAGGGTTTCCAAGGCTGTAAATCTTTACGGGAGCAGAAAGCCTCATCTTTCACCCGCAGAGCAGCTGGTAGTTTCGAACTACTGACACTGAGATTAGCAGCCCGATTTGTAACCACTACGCTACCAGAGCTCCTTCTCTCTATATAGTAGCTGTTTTACTGAGGAATGACTGTGCCAGGCATTGTATGGAGATCTGTTTATGCATGAGGCCCTAAATCTCACAACTAATGTAGGAAGGAGGTACTACGAAGGTTTACAATTGACAGATAAAGAAGCTGAGGTTTGACAAGGCTAAGAGATTTGCCTGTGGTCACACAGCTTCTATGGAGCAATCTGTTTCGCTCTCTTCTCTGTCCTCTGCAGCCATCATGTTCTTCTCCTGTATGGGTATTGATGTCAAGTGCTCGCAGGAAACCTACCTTTCCCTGAAGGACCCCTGGTAGCGCAGTGAGTTATGAATTGCATTGCTAACCACAAGTTCACATTTGAATCTACCAGTCGCTCCACTGGAGAAAGATGAAGCTTTCTGCTCCCATACAGATTTACAGTCTCAAAAACCCTAAACAGGGTGGTTAAGGTGGAACTGACTCCATGGAATACAACCATCACCACTTTCCCTTCAACTGCTATGATGCTTCTTTTTAAAATAATGCTCATCCATTCACTTCATTCGGGCTTCTGTTCAGGTCTCACTTCCTCCCAGAGGGCTTCCAGGGCTACCTCGTATAAAGAAAAATGTTCCAGTTCCTTACTCTGCTTTATTTCCCTTCACATCACTCATTTCCACTAGACATATATGTAGATCTTCTTTTATCTGCCCCAGCCTTCCCATTCCTTCTGAAGAGATTAGCTCCGTGAGAACAAAGTCCCTATCTGTCTTGCTAAGTGCTATCTTCCCAACACCCAGAAAAATACCTGGCACATAAAGATGCTCCACTTGTATTTATGAGCATTGTTTAAATGGCCACTTACTCTCCTTCTTCTTTCTCTCTGTGGACCTCCAGTTCTCCCTTGGCTAGGTAAAGGTAGAGATGTTGTACTTGATACCTCCATAGCATATGGGAAGGACCACTGGAATACACTTAGGAGCCCACTACAATAGAAGCTGGATTCCTGGTGTGGCACTGTAGGATCAGCACTGGACTGCTAACCATAAGGTCGGTGGTTCAAACCCACCAACTGCTCCTCAGATACAAGGTCGTTGGAACCAACTCAACCGCTCTTAACAACAACAATATTAGAAGATATAGTTAGACACCTGTGCACACGCAAACTAAGGTCACAGGGCTTTTGCTCTGTCCAGGTATAAAAGGTCAGGTCATGGCCAAGGCATGTGAGGGCTAGGATACATAAAATAACCACTTTTGCTAGACCCTATGCTAGCAAAAGTGTTAGCTAGACTGTTAGTGGACAGTTAAGACTATTTTTTGGGGACAGGGAAAAGAAAGCAGCTTTTCTGGTCACCATCACTTTATTAAGTCACTTTAGCCCAGTTGCCTCCTCTTCCAAAGAGAAATAATGATAACACCCATCTTAAGGCAGTTTCCAGAATCAAATGAGGTATTGATTTTGAATGCATTTTGTGAAGTGTAAAGCTTTACACCGATAAAAGTCTGAACCTTAGGCATGTAAAAGTCAGCTCTGATGGACAGTCAGGAGGCTTTCAGCCTGTTGGGAACAGTGGAGAAACACTAGGAAATCATCTTTGGGAAGAAAATCTGGTGGTGGATACAGACAAGCTGGGCTGCCAGGGTTTCTGTTCCTTTCTGGATTGTACCTGGGGAAGGGGGGTTGGGAGAAAGGTAGACTTTGCAAAATGGGGAATCCCAGGCTTGCAGAAGTGGGTGGGGTGCTGGGAATGGGGCCTGGGTGACAGGCACCATTTGTGCCACCCTGATTAGCTGGGAAAATGCAAATCTGCACTTCCTTTCCCGCAGCAGCTAACAAGATAATGAATATTTTCATCAGCTGCAGAGAATACAAACATCTGTAGGAACACCAAACCTACTCTCAAGGGTGGGGGGAGGAGGGGAGAATGCGGAGGTGGGGAAGCTCTGCTTCTCAGCAGTTTTAGGAAAGAGATGTGCTTAGCTATCAGGAGGGGGCCCAAGGCTCTGGCTGATGCCTTCTGTGCATGGTACAATGGGGAAGAGATAACTGTCCACTATTCCTGTTGATTCATCATTAGGGCATTGTGCTGGGTGGACTTTGTTCATCACCCATCTGTCTATCCACCTGTACCTGGATCCCTCCTTCCCTCCATCCTCTTATCAATTTATTATTTACTGAACCCTAGAGCAAGGGTCAGAGAAAAAGAGGAAGACTCTTAGTAAGATGGATTGGCAAAGTGGCAGCATCAATGGGCTCAAGCGTGGCAACAGTTGTAAGGTTGGCCCAGGACTGGGCAGTGTTTCATTCTGTTGTACATAGGGAGAGGGTCACTATGAGTCGGTACCAACACAATGGTACCTAACAACAACAACAGTGCATCAGTGGAGCCCTGGTCATGCATTGGGATAAGCATTAGGATGCTAATGGGAAGGTCAGTGGTTTGACCCGACCAGCTACTCCTCAGGGTGGGGCAGGGGGGAGAATGGGATGAAGCAGTCTGCTCCTGTAAAGATTTACATGTTCGGAAACCCTACAGAGCTGTTGTACAGTGTGCTATAGGGGCATTAGGAGTCAGAATGGACTTTCCAGCAGTGGGTTTAATTTTGTTTTTGTTTAGTTTTGTTTAGTTTAGTTTTTTTGTTTGTGCATCAGGCATGAAGCAAGGCTCTAAAGGCATTGAGGTAAATTCGCCATCCTTTGCCTTCAAGAAGTTCATTCATTCATTAAATATAAGATACCTATTCATGAAGTACTTACTATATGTTGGGCACTCACAGTCTAGACGGAGACAGACCTGTTAGTTGGGCCTTATTGAAGAAGGGCTCTGATGGAGAAGAGAACAGAGGAGGAGCACCTAACCTTTCTAGGGAAAAGATGATCAAGGATAAGTCCCAGAGATCTGGAAATAAATCAAGGATAAATCAGAGAATGTTGTGCAGAGAAACTGGAAAATCATTTCAGATAGAGGGAGAAATATGTGCAGACAGGGAACCATGAGGACTTAAAGGGATTCCAGAGAATTACAAGCAGCTCCCAACTCTCATGGGTCAGTCTATGGTACTATGGTGGTTTGTTTGTTGCTATCAGGCTGGAAGCCAATTAGGTATTTAAAATACCAGCAGGATCTGAAGTTTAGGGAGTTGTGTGAATTCTTGAGTCCATAGGCACTGACCTAGTCCCTGGGGGCTCGGATTGAAAGTGAAGGGGCCAGCTGGTCTGAAGTGCAGGGAAGTATGCATGAACTCCCAATATTGTAGCTTGTATCCATTTGACTTAGCTTGGATGACTAGGGTTGAGCTGACCAGAACCCGACCAGATGAAGAGAAAGATGTTTGATAGTGTGAGCAAGTGTCAATTGTAATAATTGGATGAACTGAACTTGCTTATGAACTTTGTTTATGGATGCAGTGGCTCAAAACCTCAACCAGAATGGAAGATTTTCCATATCAAAGAACATGCTTGTCTCCTCAATGCACTGGGTTGATAAGAATGGCCAATTTAGACACTGGCTGTCAAATATGGAGGGCTATAAAGAAATTTGGAAGACAACTATCTGGCCGACTGATTGGAAGAGATCCATATTTGTGCCCATTCCAAAGAGAGGTGACCCAACAGAATGCAGAAATCATCGGACAATCTCTTTGATATCTCAAGTGAGTAAAGTTTTGCTAAAGGTAATACAGAAACGGCTACAATCATACATTAACAGAAAACTTCCAGAGGTTCAAGCTGGATTCAGAAGAGGCCGTGGAACCAGAGATATCATTGCTGATGTCCGATGGATCTTGGCTGAAAGCAGAGAATACCAGAAGGATAGTTACCTATGTTTTATTGACCACGCGAAGGCTTTCTATTGTGTGGATCATGACAAGCTATGGACAACATTGAGAAGTATAAGTATTCCAGAACACTTAATTGTACTTCTGAGAAATCTGTACCTGGACCAAGAAGCAGTTGTTCGAACAGAACATGGGAAGACTGAATGTCTTAAAATTGGGAAAGGTGTGTGACAAGGTTGTGTTCTTTCACCATACTTATTCAAGCTGTATGCTGAGCAAATAATACGAGAAGCTGGGTTCTATGAAGAAAAACGTGGCGTCAGAATTGGAGGAAGACTCATTAACAACTTACGATATAACGATGATAAAACCTTGCTTGCTGAAAGCGAAGAGGATTTGAAACATTTACTTATGAAGATCAAAGAGCACAGCCTTCACTATGGATTGCTCAATGTGAAGAAACAAAAATCCTCACCACTGGACCAATAAACAACATTCTTATCAATGGAGAAAAGATTGAAGTTGTCAAGGATTTCATTTGTCTTGGATCAACTATCAACACTCGTGGAAGCAGCAGTCAAGACATCAGATGACATACTGCATTGGGCAAATCTGTTGCACAGGAACTTTTTAAAGTATTGAAGAGCAGAGATGTCAGCTTGAGGACTAAGGTGCGCCTGACCCAAGCCATGGTATTTTCAATAACCTCATATGGATGTGAAAGCTGGACAGTGAATAAGGAAGATAGTAGAAGAGTTGATGCCTTTGAGTTGTGGTGTTGGAGGAGAATACTGAAAGTGCCATGGACTGACAAAAGAACCAATAGATCTGTTTTGGAAGAAGTGCAGCCAGAGTGCTCCTTGGATGCCAAGATGGCTAAGCTTCGTCTCTCGTACTTTGGACATATTGTCCAGAGGGAACAGTCGCTGGAGAGGGATGTCATGCTGGGTAAGTTGGAGGGTCAAAGAAAAAGAGGAAGACCCCTAACGAGATGGATTGACCAGGTGGCATCATTGATGGACTCAAGTGTCGCAGCAGTGGTGGGGTTCGCCCAGGATCAGACATTGTTTTGTTCTGCTGTGCATGGGGTAGCTATGAGTCGGTTCCGACTCGATGGCACCTGACAACAACAACATAAAGGCATGAAGTGGCTGGCTTACAAGCTTTCAAGAATGTGCTTAATTTCAGATTGAGGGGGGTACGGTAGAATCCCCACTGAATGCCCACTGCTGTGGGCAGGAGGCTGGCTTGCAGAATGTGCCCTTTGGACTGTGAAATTAACAAATATATTTTTTATTTGTTTGTATGTACGCAGCAAATATTTTTGCTTTCTTCATTTGTGAACTATAAGATGTAAATGGGGAACCATGGGGACGAAGTAGGATAACCATTGTTGCAGGGAAGCGATTTTAGTTATTGAGATGAAACCAAGTGTAGGGTTTGTTGAATGTAAAGCTGATGATCTTGTTTATAAACCTTCACTCAATTCACAATAAAAAGTAAAAATAAAAAATAAACACTAGCAGATCACCTTGAGTAGACAGGTTTCAGAGGAGCTTCCATATTAAGACAGACTAGGAAGAGAAGTCTGCAATCTACTTCTACAAATTAATAAATGAAAACCCTATGTACAGACCAAATGCTGAGTTAAATAAATCAAGCAGATAAGGACAGATAGTGTATGCTCTATCTTTTATAATAAGACACAAAGATATATATAGATATAGATATAGATATAGATATAGATAGATAGATAGATAGATAGATAGATAGATAGATAGATAGATATCCATGAGTCCTGGTGTGGTACTATAGGATAAAGCACTGGACTACAAGGTTGGTTTGAACTGCAAGGTCAGCGGTTCAAACTTACCAGCTGCTACCTGGAGACATATATTGTTATTTTTACTGTGTTGTTATATGCCATTTAGTTGTTTCCGATTCATAGTGATCCTGTATAGATTTCTGAAGAGTCACTGATGGATTTGAACAGCCGGTCTTGTGGTTAGCAAATATATATATGTGGAATCCTGGTGTGGCATTGTAGGATAAGCAATGGACTACGAGTTGGTTTGAACTGCAAGGTTCATGGTTCAAACTTTCCTCAGAAACCCTATACAGGGTGACTATGAGTCAGAACACACATGTATATGCATACATACATGTTGTTGTTGGAGTCCTGGTGTGGTGCTGTGGCTTAATGCACCAGACTGCAAAGCCGTTTGAACTGCAAGGTCAGCAGTTCAGGCTCACAAGCTGCTCCTCAGAAACCCTATACAGAAACCCACACTATGGGTCAGAACCAACTTGACGGCAATTCACAACAACAATAACAATATATATATATAGCTATTGTTAAGCACCATCAAGTCAGTTCTGACCCATAGCGACCCTGTATAATGTTTCTGAGGAGCAACTGTTGATTTTGGACCACTAATCTTGCAGTTCAAACAGACTTTGCAGTCTAGTGCATTAACCCACAACATCATACCAGAACTCTCTCTCTATATATAAATATATAGGAAAAAATAACATACATGTCCGTATTTAGAATGGACTTCATAAAGCTGAGAGCTAAGCCCTACAACATTCGATAGATTCCTGTGAACCCCGCTAGACACTTGGTTGGCCAGCAGTGTGACAAGACCTGGGAACTCTTGGGTCCAGAGTCAGTGACGTAGTCACAGAGGACTAGAGTGGAGAGTGAAGCATCCAGCTGATAAGAAGAGAGGGCATAGGCACAGAAACACCCACACTTTCAGATAATACCCACTTGACCTGGTTTCAATAACTGGATGATCAGAGCTCAACTAGAAGAAGAAAGAAGAGGGAAAAAAGAGTAATCTGATACAATTTGATGAACTTGACCTACACCTATGGATGCAGCAGCTCAAAACAGGGTACAAATCTTTACAGCAAGGATCATTTCCAACCCCTTCATACATAGAGTAGACAAGGATGGGCAACTTGGACATTGGCTACCCAAAATGGGGGGGCTACAAAGGCAAGAAGTAACTGGCTTACAAGCTTTCAAGAGGGAGCCTAGATCCAGGGGGCGTGGGAGGAAGATAGAATCTCCACTGAGTAGTATCCAACCTGTCTAGGCGGGACTAATGAAATGAAATGTGGGTGGGTCTCTTGTGATAAAATAGTGAATAATTGTTATCAGGACTGATGTGAGGGTTGGAAATGTAAAGGTAGATGTTTCGTAGCAAGGAGGGGAGTGATTAACCTTGCAATCTAGTAGCAGAGGAACCTGGGACCATGAAGGGAGAAAAGCGAAGAGCAGGACCCTACCCAGAGAAGCAGTGATGTCTGAGATGGAGGCAGAGATGATGATGTAGAGAGAAGGAGCAGCTGGGGACTTTGGATCCAGAGAGGGAGAGGGGCTGTGTGCTGATGACTGGGGTGGGGTGGGGGTGGGGTGGGGGGTGTGCAGGCTTGTAGTGTATATAGTGTATACCCTTTGGTTGATTGATGATGCATGGAGGGGATTATAACCATGACAATGAAATGATATATGATAGGATAAATGTAAAACTAATGTTCTCCCATGTAACTATTACATAATTCATAATAAAATATTTCAAAAAAAAAGAAAGGCCTTCATGATTGGTCAAGCATATATCAGAAAAAGTGAAGAAAACTCGCAGTGAGAGGGACTGACGCAATAGCCACAGTAATACAGTAATGGACTCAATATACTGATGGTCATGAAGATGGCAGAGGACTGCACAACGCTCCATTCTGTCATTCATACGATGGCTATGAGTCAGAGGGACTTAATGACAATTAACAACTATAACAACAATAGGGAGCCACCATTGGCTACCCAAAATGGGGGATGGGGGCCTACAATGGCAAGCAGTGACTGGCTTACAAGGTTTCAATAAGGAACCTAGTTCCAGAGGGTGTGAAGACAGGTAGCATCTCCACTGAGTGGTTTCCAACCTGTCTGGACTGGGCTGATGGGGATAAAACTTTTGTGGTTCAATAGTGAATGATTGCTATCAAGACCTACTGTGAATGTTGCAAATGTAAAGGTAGACGTTTTGTAACAAAAGGAGGGCAGTGGCTGATTTTGCAGTCTGGAAGCAGAGGTCCCTGGAACCATCAAAGTAGAAAAGTAAAAAAGTATGGGACCCTACCCTGAGAAGCAGTGATGCCAAAGATGGAGGCAGAGAGATGATGGTGGAGAGAAGGAGTGGCTGAGGACTCTAGATTCAGTGAGGGAGAGGGGTGTGCTGCTGATGGGGGGGGTGGGGAAGAGGGGCAGGTTTGTGGGGTGTACCCTTTGGTTGTTTGAGGATGCATGCAGCAGATTGTAATCATTGCAATGAAATGAAATAAGATAGGATGAATGTAAAACTAATGTTCTCCCATGTAAACTATCACAAAATTCACAATAAAAACTTTTTGAAAAACAGGGAGCAGCTCAGCAGAAATGGACTATAGAGGGCAAGGCAAAGTTAGGGAGATGATGAAGCCTCAGAGGTGGGCTTGGACTTCCGTACTTAGAGGCTTTGCCACTAGGCTAAAAGATCGGGCCTTATCCAGCACACAATGGGGACCCACTGAGGAGCTCTGAGCAGGGGAGTGATGTGGTTGGATCTGCATATTAGGAAGATGAATCTGGCTGCTGTGTGGAGGATGGATTGGGAATGAGAACTGGGGAACAAATCATGGAGCAGTTAAGGATTCCAGTTAGAGATACCATGGTCCATAGGCAGTACCCAGAAAGGCAGGGTGGGAACACTTTTGAGCCCTGGGAAAGACCTGCACATTCTGACAGGAAGCTTTGCCATTTCATTTAACTGACTGTGACTTTGCAGTGATAACTCAGCTCCCTGAGCTTCAGGGGCTACTAATAATATACCTCCTTCATGGAGTTTTGTTGAAGAACAAATGAGATAATGCGCGTCAAGGTGACCCACAAGGTCTAAGGCATTGTAGAACTATCCGTTATCAGTTATTTAATTACAGCAGCACCACTGGGTCTAATCATTACTTCAGTCTGCTGTCTTTCATTCCCATAGCTGGTATCCAGAAAAGGAAAACAGTACCGAATTAGAACCTCAAGGCCCTAGTTTAGTGTCTTACTGTCCCTGGAGTTGGAAAGTCCCATGAATCTCTTTGCTCCTGTTATTTCATCTCTGAAATGTGGAGAATATTTTTCTCCTTTCCACATGAGGATTCACGTAGAAAGCCAACATTCAAGGGCTTTGGAAAACATAAATCTTTAGCAACATAAACAGGAAAGTGGATGTGAACTCAAATTCATTGAGCAACTTTCATGGGCTTCATATTGTAGATCAAGAATTGGCAAGTCTTTTCCTCTTTGAAATGAGTCACAGCCCAATGCTTCTTGTTGTAGAGGCCACAGATAAGGATGCTTTTCACATCTGTAAGTGGTTGGGGAAAAATCAAAAGGAGAATAGTATTTCATGTGACATGTGAACATTATATGAAATTCAGAACTCAGTGTCCATTAATAAGAATTTATTGAAATACACCCACATCTTACCTGTGGCTGCTTTCACATCACAAAAACAGAGTTGAGTTTTTGAAACTGAGATCATATGACTACAATGACTAAAACAGTCACAATCTGGCTGTTTACAGAAAAAGCTTGCCGACCCCTGCTTGGGATTGCTTATTACAGTCCTATGAGTTAGGATGTTTGTTTGTTTTTAAAGTCCTCTTTTTAACTCTCTCCATGTTGCAGATGAAGAAACTGAAGCTCAGAGAAATTGCATCACTCACCTGAAGTAACACAGAATGAAGATTTCTTTAAGGTCATAATCATTTTATTTCTAATGTAACCCCATTCTCTTTCCACCTCAATGAGACATCCCCATAAGAAACCCATTTAGCTTCTTCCTTGAGAACACTCAATAGTCATGGATTTATCTTGACTGTTGTCCCCACCAGTCTATCAGCTATGTGAGGAAGAGGTTGGAACTATCTGGTCCATCATTGTTTCTGTAATGTCTGACATACTGCGTGCCACACAGCAAAACAAAACAAAACAAAAACAAGCCTGTTGCAATGGAGTTGGTTTGGAGCCATGATGACCCATGTGTTTCAGAATGGAACTGCTTTCCATAGGATCTTCAACAGCTGTGATCCTAATGGAAGAGCCTCTGGGTACTAACCAAAATATTGGTAGTTCTCCCTAGAGGCATCGGAAGAAAGGCATGGAGATCTGCTTTTAAAAGGTCATAAAACAACCCTCTGACTCAGCGACTCTGCCAGACACTGCTCCATAGGTTTTCCAAGGCTGTAAATCTTTACGGAAGGATATCACCGCATCTTTTTCCTGCAAAGTGGCTGGTAGATTAGAACTGCTGACCTATCACTTTCTCACCCAAACATTTAACCACTGTGCTGCCATGTCCTTTCCAAAAGCTCCGAGCCATTGATACCCCTGTAGGGTGCAGTTCTACTCTGGCACACGTGGGCTCTCCATTAGCTGGAATTGACATGACAGCAATGGGTTGGTTTGCTTTGGGAATTTTTCAGAAGTAGATTGTCAAGTTTTTTGGTGGCACTGCTCAGTGGATTCCAAACAACCCGCTTTTTGTTAATAGCTTTTTTTTTGGACGCCAGTGACCAGAGTAGTTACTCTGCTCTATCTCATTTCCTCTCAGGATTTACAGGTTTCAGCTACACTTTTATAAAACACACTCATTCTTTTCTCTTTTTCCTTTTTGAAATGAGTATAAACCTGCCCCCAAGTGCAGTGATTTGGAAACTTTAGCGCACATACCCTGTGTTCACAGTTTCTCAGCAGGAGCCCAGCAGTCAGCGTCTGTTGCGTTTTATTGCACACAGCTCCTGGAATCAATACAAGACCACCTCTTCCTCCGGCTACATGCAGCTCAGGGCCCCTGGAGGCCCTTCAAATACACAGAATTTCTATTCTTCAGGCCAACCCTATCAGTTAGATTTCCTGCAAACATTCAAGAGCATCTCCACTGAGCCAGGTGTGCTGAGTGCCGACAGTGCCTGTGTTTGTTTATGGATGTGGAGTCAGGTGGGCCTGGGTTTTCATCTCAACTCTAGCAATGATTTGCGGTGTGATCTGTGGCAAGATCCTTTGCCTCTCTGAGTTTCAGTTTACATGCAAAGTCAGATGCTAAAGCCCAGACGTTAAGAGTCTTGGAGAATACCTTATGATCCAGCAATTCTTCTACTTGTTATTTAACCACAAGAAATACGAGCCATTACACGAGTAGATATACACACACCAATGTTCATAGCAGCACTATTTATAATAGCAAAAAGATGGAGACAGCCTAAGTGCCCATCAATGGAAGAATGGATAAACAAACTGTGGTACATACACACAATGGAAAGTATGCTACCCTTAAGAACAACAAGGAAGCTACAAGCTATCACATAACATGGATGAACCTGGAGGACATTATGTTGAGTGAAATTAGTCAGTCACAAAAGGAGAAATATTGCATAGGACCACTACTGTAAAAGATTAAGAAAAATAATTCATACTAAAGGGGGGGGAGATTCTTCGTTGGTTACGGAGATGTGGGGATGGGGTGAGGGGAGGGAGAGGAAGGCAGAACTCAGGGTAGGGAATAGACACAGGATAGTTTGGGTGCTGGGGAGGGGGGCAAATACACAAGAAGGGAGAGGGGAATGGAAGAACAAGGTGGATGGGAAAACAATTAGTCAGGTCTGCATGGGCAAAGTGGGACAGAGGTAAATAATGATGTATGTACAACCTTGGAACAACAGGGCTCTGGGATACAGGGATTGAGACATGGTTGGAATGGGGAAAAGGGGGAAAATAATGTTAAGACGCTTGGCTGTCTTTTGAATCTTGGTTTCGCTTGCATACCGTTATAAAACAGACACATGAGGGGGAGAGAAAGTAATAACCAGAAATATCACCATAGAAAGCTTATAAGTCCGTCTTCTGTCTATAACTGATTGGAATACCTAAAATGGGGCTACAACATGCCCAGTGAAGGAGGCTTCCTGCAGAGCATCTGCATTACGTAAGACCATAGGTAGAATCCTAAACAGCATCCAGAATCTCCTGAAGTATAAAATTTCCACTGGAAACGACAAGCAGACTAGCCTGGAGTAGCTAGAACAGAAAATACTTTTGAAAGGAGGACCAACAGGAAAAATACAAAACAATAATGGCAGTCCAACTGACTACTACAAGAACAAGCAAGTTGCTCGTCCAGGAGACATCAAAGCAAGTAGTTGGGACCCCTCAGGGCAAATCCCCTTCCAAGACTGAAACTCAATGGGCATGAATACACAAGCAGACATGTGCTCTGACTGGTGACCACATTGGTCACCGATAAGGGGAAGTAAGGGAAAAACAACAATGAAGCTGCGAGCTAAGTCCAACCACATCCAATACACTCCTGTGAACTTGGGTGGAGACCTGGTTGGCCAGAAGTATGCCAAGACCTGGGGACTCCTGGGCCCAGAGTCAGTGACATAGCCACAGAGGACTAGAGTGGAGAGTGAAGTGTCCAGCTGATAAGAAGAGAAGGCATATGCACAGAAACACCCACACTTGCAGATAATTCCCACTTGACCTGGCTTCAATGGCTAGATGATCAGAGCTCAAATCGAAGAAGAAAGAAGAAAAAAAGAGTAATCTGATAAAATTTGATGAACTTGACCTACACCCTATGGATGCAGCAGCTCAAAAGAGAGAACAAATCTTTACAGCGAGGATTATTCCCACCCCCTTGATACACAAGGTAGACAGGGATGGGCAACTTGGACATTGGCTACCCAAAATGGGGGGCAAGGGACTACAAAGGCAAGAAGTGACTGGCTTACAAGCTTTCAAGAGGGAGCCTACATCCAGAGGGCGTGGAGGAAGGTAGAATCTCCACTGAGTCGTATCCAATCTGTCTGGGTGGGGCTAATGAAAGGAGATGGAGATAGCACTCATGTGGTACAATTTGTTGTTGTCAGGTGCCATCGAGTCAGAACCGACTCATAGTGACCCCATGCACAGCAGAACGAAACAATGTCCGATCCTGGGCCAACCTCACCACCGCTGCCACACTTGAGTCCATCAATGAAGCCACCTGGCCAATCCATCTCGTTAGGGGTCTTCCTCTTTTTCTCTGACCCTCCACCTTTCCCAGCATGACATCCTTCTCCAGCGACTGTTCCCTCCGGACAATATGTCCAAAGTAGGAGAGACGAAGCTTAGCCATCTTGCCCTCCAAGGAGCACTCTGGCTGCACTTCTTCCAAAACAGATCTATTGGTTCTTTTGTCAGTCCATGGCACTGGACTGTATTCAGTATTCTCCTCCAACACCACAACTCAAAGGCATCAATTCTGCTACGATCTTCCTTATTCACTGTCCAGCTTTCGCATCCATATGAGGCTATTGAAAACACTAAGGCGCACCTTAGTCCTCAAGCTGACATCTCTGCTCTTCAATACTTTAAAAAGTTCTTGTGCAGCAGATTTGCCCAATGCAGTATGTCTTCTGAACTCTTGACTGCTGCTTCCGTGAGTGTTGATATTTGATCCAAGAAGAATGAAGTCTTTGACAACTTCAATCTTTTCTCCATTGATAAGAATGTTGTTTATTGGTCCAGTGGTGAGGATTTTTGTTTTCTTGACATTGAGATGTAATCTATACTGAAGGCTGTGCTCTTTGATCTTCATGAGTAAATGTTTCAAGTCCTCTTCACTTCATGTGGTACAATAGTGAATAATTAATATCAGGACTGACTGTGGGGGTTGGAAATGTAAAGGTAGACATTTTGTAGCAAAAGGAGGGGAGTAATCGACTTTGCAGTCCAGAAGCGGATATCACTGGAACCATCAAGGGAGACGAGTGGAGTGTGGGACCCGACCCAGAGAAACAATGATGCCAGAGACAGACGCAGAAATGATGAGGTGGAAAGCTGGAGTGGCTGAGGACTCTAGACCCAGAAAGGGAGAGGGACTGTGTGCTGACGACCAGGGGGAAGGCTTGTGGGGTGTACCATTCGGTTGGTTGATGATGCATGGAGGGGATTGTAACTATGGCGATGTAACAATATAAGATAGGATGAATGTAAAGCTAATGTTCTCCCATGTAAACTATCACATAATTCACAATAAAACATTAAAAAAGAAAAAACAAGAATCTAGGAGAGGACTAAACAGGATGACAGGGAGAGAAAGTGTCTTGCATTATCTGGCTCATGGTAGATGTTATGTTTGCTTTTAATGACATGTAAAGCACTGGACAAGGCCCTCAGAGTAGGGACGTGGGGTGGGATGGGGGTGAGGTAGAGCCAGAGCCAGAGCCAGATAACTACAGCACAAAGCAGAGTAAGAAGGATTGCAAGAGAAGCCCTGTCAAGAGAAACGGAAGCAAGAATGCAGTTTTCACTGAGGATCTCTTGAGGAACAAACATTGTTCCAGGCACTTTGGTTATATAACGTCTTTATTTTTACAGTATTCCTAATCAATAAGGAGTCTTTTCTTCATTATAAAAATAAAACAAAAAGCAGTTGCCTTCCAGGCAATCTCCATTCATGGCAATCCCATGTGTGTCTGCACACGACTGTGACTCCTCTGGATTTTCAAGAGCTATGTCCCTGCCTTGAGTGTCCATATCCATGATGGTCATTACAGGGGTAGAAAGGAGGCCTAGACATCTCACCCCTTTCTTGGGGCAATGCTGAAGGGTCGCTGCAGTCCAGTGATCACAATAAAGTGAGCTGAGGCTGTCTGTTTACCTGTATGACAGGTCACCAGACTTCTCTCCAGGCCTGCTTCCAGTCTCCCTTCCACAGGACCCATCCCTAGGACACTCCTTACTAAACATTCAGCTTGTTGAACACAGTTTCTGCTTCCCCGGCAACCCACCTTGTTATGGTGGCTAGTGAGTGATGGAGCTGATATTTGAACCCTTGTTTCTTTAGTTTCCCATGTTAGCCTCTTTCTGTGGACAACGGCATAACTAGTTAAATCATTCATTAATTTCTTCTTTACTGAGTCTTCCAAGAATGATGATGTTCTCCTTCATTTCCACCTTCAAGGACCTCAGAGCACAATGAGCTTACATCTGTTCCTGTTAGAATTTTCTCCCCACCTTTTGTGAGTGCTGCCATCTGAGCCTCTGGTTTTGTAGTTGAAAAGTGAGGGTGGTGTAGTTTATGTAATAATAATGGGTGAACGTGGGCATCAGTCTGGTCCTCAATTCTTTGGCAAAGCTCACATTGCCCCTTTGTATCAGCTTTGCCAGCATGCTCAGCCCAAGCACTACCATGCTAGCTTTTGTCTCCCTTTCTCCCCTCATTTAATTCTGTAACACTCCTCTTTATCTTTGGAGAGGCTGTGTGAAATGCAGATGCCTCTAGAGCAAGCCTGTTAATGACAAATTTGAGAGCTGAGACAGCATGGGGTGGAATTAGGGTAATTCAGCCCAAGAGGGTTCCTTCTGAGCAGAGGCCAAGTTCTACCTGAGAGGTAGCCTGGTGTGACAGACCAGTCTAATGAAACTTTCCTTTGGAGAAAGCTCAAAGCTCCCTTGCTCCTTTTCCGGCTGTCCTCTTCCAGGTCCCCTGCAGCAGAACCCATAATGGTTTCTTGTGACTGAGTCTGGGAGTCGACCAAGTCCTGAGGCAATCTGAAACCCCAGTCTCCCCATCCCTTTACCAGAAAGTATTTGGAGTTAATTCAGGACCCCAGACAACACCAGCTGCCTCCCCTCTGGCTAGTCTGATGCCTCAGTTAATCCACTGCATCAGGGACTAAAAGTGTAAACTGGTTTGGCCTTTCTGGAGGGTATGTAGCTGTGGGTACCAACATTTAAATGTGTGTACCTTTTGCCACAGAGGTTCTGTTTTCAGGGATTTATCCTTTGGAGATAATCAGTCAGAGTAGCACAGCTGTATTTACAAGGATGCTTATCATAACATAGTTTATGGTAGTGAAAAGCTAGAAAAAAACCAAATGACTAAATGCCTATCAATAGGGGATTGATTAAATAAATTATAAGTCTGGATAATGGAGCACTGTGAACGCATTTAAAAAAAAAACAGTTGATCTTTAAAAATTAGTAGAAGAGATCTCCAGGGGATATCGTTAAGTAAAAAATAAAATGCCTGCTTCTAGTAAGCCATCTAGTTATGTAAATCTTTTTTTATATAACTTGTGACTACAAACACAGGAACATTTGGAAGGAGATCCACCAAACATAAAGACAAATCTGCTGAAGACAAGACATCAGCAGATTTGTAACTTCTTCATTTTTCAATATTGTTTCGATTTTCTACAGGAATGTTCGAGTATGTTAAATTTATGTGGGTGGCGGGCAGATAAAGACTGTGACCTTGAGCAAATCATTTTTTTTTTCTTTAGTTCCATGGAGAAGGGAATGATACTATTACTTATTAATTTTGTTGTTGTTATTAAGTGCCATCAGGTCAGCTCCGACCCATGGCGACCCTGGATAGGGTTTCTGAGGAGCAGCTGGGGAGCTTGAATTGCTGACCTTGTGGTTCAAACCGACTTTGCAGTCCAGTGCATTAACCCACAGTGTCACGCCAGGACTCTTTACTTATTAATAAGACCATTAAAATATTAAATACAAATCTTTTTAAGGTGCTAAGAACAGGCCTAACAGAAGAACCAAATCAAAACAAAACAAACCACTGCCATTAGCTGATTTTGACTCAAAGTAGAACTTCCACATAGGGTTTCAAAAGCTGTAAGTCTTTATGGAAGCAGACTGCCACATCTTTCTCCCACAGAGAGGCTAATAGGTTTGAACCATTAACCTTTTGTTTAGTAGTTGAGTGCTTCAGCCAACGTGCCACCAGATGTCCTCTAACACTGAAGAAGACTTGATAAAGGGCCATGCAGCAGTGAGTTTAAACTGACTTGGTAGCAGCGGGTTTTGTGTTTCTGGTTTTATTAGTAGTAATTACAAAGAAGCAAGGATGGGGCAGCCATCTTGGACAAATGGTTTCAAACGGCCAGAGGCAGCTGGATAACTCTAGGAGCAATTTTGCTAGAAAAGGGAGAGAGAGAATTGGACTTGGGGAATTCACAATAAACCTAAATGGGGCCAAACTTCATCTCTTCTATACTTACAGGCAGACACATCTGCACACATTCATGTTCAAGTGCACAGAAATGCACTCACACGTGCATGTGTTCACATTAACACACACACAGCGCACTCACACTCAGACACACGAACACATTTACCATTATGCACACACATAAACACGTGTATTCACATTCACAATAAATACATAAATATGCACAAGTACAAATAAATACACACACACACACACATAAACACAATAACACACACAGTGACATGTATGGCAGGAGATGGGGAAGACCAAGCCTGCAGAACTAGTTCGGCTGGTACCCCCCTCTAGCTCTTCTGATTAGGGGTTACAAAAGTCTGCAAGTTTCATGGGACCATGCTTCCTCACCAGGAAACATTCACTCAAGGATATGTCTTAAAGAGTTGGAATAGACACAGAAGAGAGACCAGTAGGAACCATTAACCCCATTTTACAGATCAGAAATTTCACGATTTAAGAACTTTGCTCAGTATCACAGAGAGTAAATGAGAAGTGGAGCTCAGAATGGAAGCAGTTTTGTCTGACAGAAAAGGCTTTTTCCCTTCTAGAATCAGATCTCAAGCCTAGATAAAGCCACTCAAAGTGCTCCACCCTTTTAAGTCATGCATGTCCCAAACTAGCTCTCTATCCCCAGTATTTCCCAGACAGAACTGTTTGCTTTTTTCAGTGTTTTCTCTGCTTATGTGGCTCCTTCCACCACCAAGTTGTAGAATCACAGAGCATAAAATTCTAAGCACACCTGTGATCTCCTGGAGCAGTGGTTTTCAGATTTTTCTTTATTTGTAGCCAAATCAATGTTTACAACTCCAAGACATGAAACATACTAGCAAAGCACTGTCCAGCCCCCGCTGTATCTGTCTGGGAGGAGCCAGGAGACTGTCTGCAGACCTCCTGCCCTCCAGGGAAATCAGTCTGATAGATTTTAACTCCTCTTTTGTAAGTAAGCAGGCTGTAGCCCAAGAAGGACCTGCCCACATTTACCAAGGGACAAGACCCTATGTGTGTCTCTAGTCCTCTCTAGTCTAACGCGACCAAATCATATCTATCAGGGTGGAGAAGAAGGTTGCCTGGAGGGAGGAACTTCTTTTCCTGAGAGAAGAATTTAGTAACAGTGGCCAACACGCTTCTACTAGGTACAGTGCTAGGAACTTTGTTCGAATTATTCCATTCAATCCCCTCTGTAGCTGATGACCCCAATAATTAAACAAGGACGAAGAAAAGAAAAACCAGTTGTCATAAAGGACACTCTATGTGTGTCAGAGCAGAACTTTGCTTCATGAGGTTTTCAAAGGCTGAGTTTTTGGAAGTAGATCACCCAGCCTGTATCCCGAAGTGCCTCTCGGTGGGTTTGAACTTCCAACCTTTTACGTAACTCAGTCATTAAGCATTTGTACTACTCGTGAACTTAAGTGGAGTCTTCATTTCTTAATTCAAGATGACCCAGTCAGTAAACAACTACAGTAAGATTTCATCCTTGGCCACCCTCGCTGCAGAGGCCAGCTTTTAACCAGTCTGCCATTCTGCTGCCCTCGTAGTAGGCAGGTTCCTTAGAACAAGGAAAGACTAGAAGTTATTTCAATATACCAGTTTCCCCTCCTGCCAATCTTCCAGCAAACGCTCTGCATGATCAGAAACCTCATTTGCCTACTGTGACCGCCAGTATGCAGTCTTGAGCATTAATGTGCACACCCTCCCTCTTTCAAACAAACCCGCACGTACCCAGATACACACGCAGGCACGCGCTCATGCATAATGCATGACGCCACGGTCTCAAATCCTGCTAAATTGAGATTCAGCTGGCTGCTGGGTCTGGAGACACCTCAGTGCCTGCGTCATTAGCTGAGCTCTGAAAGCCATTATTACTGTAGCCACTGTGGCTGAGTCACTGAGAGCAGGTAACAGAATTGCAGTGACACATAATAAAAGGGAATGGAATGGGACTCCACCGCAATGGGACTCCCTTATCTATCTTGAAGAGTGATATGTAAACAAGGAGCTCCGTGCCCTGTGGACAGTGAGATCTGCAGAGTCCCTCAGGAAAGAATAACAAAGGCCCAATTATAACCTCCACACTCGGAGGTAAAGGAAAGAAAGGGGGGAAAAAATCAATGAAATTAATTTAATGTGGACCCATCGATTATGTTTGTTCTGCTACAGTAGTTGCATGAGATACCCCTATAGACCTGGTCATCTTCCCTCCACCTACTGTTTTATCCTCAGAGAGCAAAGGAAGCAAGCAAACAAAACCCCCAGGACTTTAGGCACAAATGAGTCTGACATCTCAGAGAAGAGGGGCTGAGTCTTCTCAATCTAACCATCCATGGTCTAGGAAAGATGCAGTGTTGTGCGTGTTAATTCTGTGGGCTGTGCTTTGCCCAGGTTGCCTAGTTGAAGGGCAACAGGAACTGAAATCCACACTCTAAGGGACCAACTGTGGTCCTTACATGAGGTTGCATCCAACTCTGTATGATTCATAGGAAGGCACCAAAAAGAGGTCCTGTGAGTTACACTGAACAAGGAATCAGCAGGGGAAGGGCTGATTTCCTTTATCAGTGCACCTACTGTCCACCAGGTTACTACTAAGTACAAAGAGTATAAAATCCCACATGAGCTTTACTTAGTTCCATATTACAGATGGTTTCTTAAAAAGTGAGACTCGGAGAGATGTTGTCACCTGCCATAGGTCACACAACTCCTGAGTGGTAAGGTCAGGATTGCAATTTCAAGTGTGTCCAGGTTGAAAACCTTTGTTCTTTTCCTATAGGGTCATTACGAATCAGAACCAACTGGCGGCATCTAATACCAAAATATACACATGGCCTTGGTTATTGGGTTAAGGGATGGTGGAGGGAAGGATATCATCATCGTGAAGTCAAACAACAGGGGAAAACAGCCAATAGGAGGAGTTGATGTGTCTGTGCAAAAGAAGGTAAGGCTGGGAGTGGTAGCAATAAAAATGGACCAGATGCAGAACTGGCCTTCCAAGGAGGTTAATGAGAGGTAATCCTGAAAATCACTGTCCAGTAAGTCGGGTGTCAATATTTAGTAAAATAATTGGACAAATGTGCCGAGAGAAAATCTGTGAGCATCCAGGAGTTAATGGAATAGTGAGCGATAAGGAGCACTGGAGGTTCATGTAGAACAAATCATCCTGGACAACTTGATAGCTTTTCCTGACAAAATTACAAAATTAGTGGATGAAGGAGATGTAGTAAAGGTTATAGATCTGAGCTCCAGCAAAATATTGAATAGTGTCTTGTGTGATGTTCAGCTTGCCAAATTAATTCAAATTGCCTCTGATTCAAGCTGTGCTGTGTGGATGAGTGTTATTTTAGAATCTGGTTGAAGAATAGAGCCACTGGTGCTGATACGTGGTACTGTTGCAAGGGTCAGGAGAAAAAGACTTTCTCACCCTCATCTGTGGCCTGGAAGATGCGTCAGAAAGGTCAATGGGACCACAGACAAGAATACAACATCTGTAAGGTAAAGGGGGATCTTGGGACACCAAGGGGAAGGGGCATTTCACAGATATTTGATCCTCACAACCCTCCACTGGGTGAGTGTAATCACCATTACTGTCCTCAATCACCATCATAGATTAGGAGGAACTGAGGGTCAGAGAGGGAGTGGCTTACCAAAAGTGGTACAGATGTGAAGTGGACATGCCTGGGTTCTTTCCCAGGGGTGTCTGATTCTAATGCCTGTTATACATTCCTCTGTATCCAGTGTTTTTACCTCTGGTGTGCATCAGAATCATTATGGAAGGGAGGAGGTGCTTGTTAAAACACACTGATTGGTGTTGTTGTTAAGTGCCTTCAAGTCAGTTCTGATTCATAGCAACCCTCTACAGGGTTTCCAAGGAGCAACTGGTTGGTTTCAACTACCAACTTTGTGGATAGCAGTCCAGTGCATATACTACAGTGCCACACCAGGAAGCTGGGGCCCAACACTAGAGTTTCATACTCTTTAAAAAGTCAGGGCTAGCATCTGATAATTCACATTTCTCTCCAGCTCTCAGCTGATTATTTATGCTTATGGCCCAGGGACCACATTTTGGGACGCACTTATTTAGTCTAGTCCTTCTCAAACATTAATTTACATATGGATCTCCTGGAACTCTTGTTAAAATGAAGATTGTGACACAGTCTTTTGAGGATTGCAGTGAAGGGGTGTCTGTATTTCTAGTAAACCCACAGGTGATGCCCATGCTGCTGGTGTGAAGAACATGCCTTGAGTAGCAAACACCTATGCTGTAATGTAGGAAATGTAGAATAATAGTGCAACAACTCATGAGTTTACTTTGGAATTCAAAAGTAGAGGAAACAGATCTCAGGGCAAAGAGGGAAATGAGCTGTAAAAAGGCCACAATTCTGAGTTCAAATTCTAATCTTACCTTCCTTTTACGAGCTTTGTGATTGAGAAGAATTTTTGTAAACTCTTTAAGTCTTGACTTCCTTATTTGAAGAGAATTTACCTCTTATAATGTTGTTGTTGGAGTCCTGGTGTGGCGCTGCCAGTTAATGCACTGGACTGCAAGGTCAGTTTGAACCATAAGGTCGGCATTTCTAGTTCATTCGCTGCTCCTCGGAAACTCTATACAGGGTTGCTATGAATTGGAACTGACTCAACGACACTTAACAACAAACCGACATTGTAGTACAGTCCATTAACCCACGGTGCCACATGGGGATTCCACCCTTATCTTATAATAATAACTACTATTTTATTATTAACCCTCAATGTTAAAGCTTCATGTGAGGGTCAAAACAATGATTACAAAATGATTGTGAAGACATAGCCCATGGTATTGGTCAACATTTTTTGTGTGGGAAGCCATGTGATGAAATTGTTCTCAAAATGCAATGTCTAAGTAATCTCTCTAGCCTTCGATGGCTGACCATACCTCCGTCTACAAAGAACTCCTAAGCACTATGCTATATTCACTGTTTAAGTATGTCACTGAATTCATTGGTTACCATAGTTTAGATTCTAGCATTTCAGGGAAACAGTGTGAGAGACATCAAATTAGAAAGGTGTGAGAGGCAATTTGGAAGTGGAGAAGTGGACACAAAATCTTTCTTCAAGGAGTTTATCCTTCAAGGGGAGGAGAGAGAAGGTGGTAAGTGAAAAAGGTCTTAGGACTGAGTCCCAAATAGATCACCAGAAGACTCTCAAAAGGACATGCGTGTCTATAATTGTAGGTGTCTTCTATTTCTTTCCTTGGTTGTCGTCATCTCTGTTGCTCCCTGCCAAGACTGAGTTGTTTCATTTACTTCTGTAAATACTTTGTTTGTTGTTACTAAATGCCATAGAGTTGGTTCTGGCTCATGGAGACCCTGTATAGGGTTTCCAAGGAGTGGTGGGTGAGTTTGAACTGCCAACCTTGTGGTTCAAATTGGCAGTGCATTAACCCACAGTGCCACATGTAAATACTAGGACTTACCAAAGGACCTCCCATAGTGCATGGATGAATTAATGCCTGTAGGAGGGATATCAATTGCTTTATAATGGATTCACAAATGCAAATGAATTGTGCTTTGCATGGAAGAGGGAGGAGCAGGATTGTTGTTGTTAAGTGCTGTTGTTAAGTGGTGTTGCTGACCCATAGCAACCCTGTATAGGGTTTCCGAGGAGCAGCTGGTGAACTTGAACTGCTGACCTTACAGTTCAAACAGCTTTGCAATCTGGTATATTAACCCACAGCGCCACACCAGGACTCCGCGTCTATCAGCAGCCTGTCCAACAGATTGGGTGCTCAGAGGCCAGCATCAGGGAGGGATGATTTGGAAGCCAGGAAGATAAACTAAGTCAGAGTTGGTGAGGGAAGTATATATTCAAACACATCGGGGAATTTAATTCAAGTATAAGCAGGAGGGAGGGGCAAAATCAAACCCAGGGAGCAAATGTCATATGGATGTCCTATGATGTCTGCACAATTTCTTTGCAATTTATATTGGACCAGTAGCCCCAGCAGAGAAAACAATATTATGGGTGTGAAGAAAATGAAGGTTCTAGATTCAGTAGATTAGGCTTTATTATTAGTCTCTTGTGTAGAATCTCATCAGAAACTTATCGGTGCTTTCAAAGGTCTTGCAGTTTTTATAGTTACATTCTTTGTGATTTCGCCTCAGGTTTTCTGTTGCTATCTCAGCACTGGATCTACTACAGGTATGCAAAGAAGGATGGCTCCCAACTCACTTGTCATTTGAGTTCAGGGCCAGACACCTACAGTTCATGTATCACGCACTATTGAAGGGAAGAAAGGAATCTAGCATGGAGTAAACACTTCTCCTTTGTAAGTGCTATATGGTGTGTATTATTTTATATCACAACAACCAAAGGCACCAGAGGGCCAGATACCTCCAGTAGTTTTCACAAACTCACACAGCTATTGAGGGGCAGAGCGAACATTCAAATTCTAATTGGTCTAACTATAAAGACTTTACTTGCTTGAGATATCAAAGATTGTCCGATGATTTCCGCATTCTGTTGGGTCACCTCTCTTTGGAATGGGCACAAATATGGATCTCTTCCAATCAGTTGGCCAGATAGTTGTCTTCTAAATTTCTTGGCAGAGATGAGTGAGTGCCTTTTGTGCTGCCTCACTTTCTTGAAAGATTTCAATTTTTATTCCATCAATTCCTGGTGCCTTGTTCTTTGCCAATTCTTTCAATGCACCTTGGACTTCCTCCCTGAGTATCATTGGCTCTTGTTCATATGGTACCTCTTGAAACGGCTGAACATTAACCATTTCCTGTTGGTACAATGACTCTGTATATTCCTTCCATCTTTTCTTGATGCATTCTGCATCATTCAATAATTTGCCCAGTGTGACAGCTGTAGTGAGGTTGGCCCAGGATCGGACATTGTTTCGTTCTGCTGTGCATGGGGTCGCTATGAGTCGGTTCCGACTCGATGGCACCTGACAACAACAACAACAACATTAAGACTATTCTCTTTCCAAAGCCTCATGGGATCTCTTTTGTGATGTAGAGATTTATCACTTCAAGTTGGCCACTTGGGATTTTGGAACGGGAGAAAAGGAGGGAATGAGAAAGAGAGAGGAGAAAGAATCATTCCATGCCAGTTTCAGACCCAAAGATCACTCCCCAGCTGTCAGCTGAGCTCACAATCACTGTGGAGTTTTATTAAGGAGCAAGAGTCGTAGAGGAATGAAGTGACAGATTTAAAATTAACTTGCCAAACTCCCCATCAATATTGTGACAGTCCCCAAGTACCAGTTCAGCGACCCAGTGTACCAACTTGACAATATTAACATAACTTTGTTGGAACAAAAGCTTCCCCTCTGTCTTTCCAAGAGAAGCTGATTTGAGGAAGACAAGCATTCTTCTCTAGGTCTTTTTTGGTACCTCTTTGACAGGTCCCTTGGGGCCAAACTAAGAGTGCAAGTTCACAAACCTCCATGTTTCTCCCATCTCCCAAGGCTTTGTCACTCCAGGCAGGATGCCAAAGTCAGAAAGCTGCAGTTCTCCTTTTGGAACTCAGGCACTTAGCAATAAATGGAGTCCTGGGGTGGCATTGTGGGTGGAACAATGCATTGGGCTGCAAAGTCAGCTTGAATAGCTAGGTCAGTGGTTCAAGCTTACCATCCCCTCCTTGGAAACCCAATACAGAGTGGCTATGAGTCAGAACTGACTCTACAGCACTTAACAACAACAAGGAGTACTGGTGTGATGCTGTAGGATAAGAGCTGGGCTGCTAACTGTAAAGTCAGTGGTTCAAACCTACCAACTGCTCCTTGGTACCCCTGTTCAGGGTCACTGAAACAGAACCAACTCTAAGGAACTTAACAACAACAGCTTAAGTTCACAGAACTCTCTCTGATTCCTTTCCTCCCTTCCCCTTTTTCCTTTCTTGTAACTTACTGAGCACCTTCTGGGTATATTACCCTGTTTATATTGATCATTGGGTAAAAAGGGGACATTCCTAGTATGTACTCAACATCTAATACGGGTCAGTTGCCTTAAGCAGTGTATTCTTTAACCAAGTGCTCAATCTATGAGGTTGTTAATAATTTACCTTTTATAAAAAAGACAATGATGTTCATAGAGGTCAGGTGATTTGTGCAAGGTCTCACAGCTGAGAGGAGGAGAAGTTGACTTCAATTACAAGTCTGCATGATCTAAAATCATCATCTCATCACTTAACTATGCTATTGCACCAATTTCATAGGCAGGAACTGAAGTAGAAACTCATACGGGTGTCTAGTGTTATGATGGAGGGGGGTCTCTGTGTGGGCATACAGGTTTCTCTGATCCACAAAATCTCACACACTTGATCCAGTGTTGTTGTTAAGTGCTGTTGAGTTGGTTCTGACTCATAGTGACCCTGTATAGGGTTTCTGAGAAGCAGCTTGCAATGCAATTCAAACCGACCTTGCAGTCCAGCACATTTACCTGTAGTGCCACACCAGGAACTCCACAGCTGTTAAAAAAAAAAAAAGGAAAAAAATCAAATTTGAACTTAAGAGTTACAAATGATGAGCCCTCAGTAATAGAGATACATTTGGGAATTTATAAATTCTTGGGAATTTATAATGATGTGCAGTCAAAGAGAATCTCTGATCTCAGTTTAGCAGAGGAGGTAGATATTAATTAAAGAATCACATTAATATTGACTTAATTTAGATTTTCACACCTATTTCACAGGAAAAATACTATGAGGATGTAAGTCGTTTTTTTTTTTGAATCATTATTTTTACTGAGAAGCAAATTGTTGGATCAATGATCAAGATCACAGTCCAGTAACGTATAGTGGTGATGGTTGTATAGTGTGTTGTTGTTGTTAGGTACCATCGAGTCAGTTCTGACTCATAGCGACCCTATGTACAACAGAATGCAACAGCACCCAGTCCTACACCAGCCTCACAATCATTGCTATACTTGAATGCACTGGTGCTGCTACTGTGTCAATCCATCTCACCCGGGGTCTCCCTCTCCCTCCTCTTTACTAAGCATGATGCCTTCTCCAGGGACTGGCCCCTTCTGATAATATGTCCTAAGTCTGGCCATCCTGGCTTCAGGTTGTACTTCTTCCAACACAGATTTGTTTTTTTCATTTGGTAGTCCATGGTACCTTTACTATTCTTCTCTAACACCTTAACTCAAATGCAGTTTTCCTGTGGTCTTCCTTATTCATTGTCCAACTTTCTCATGCATATGAGATTACTGAAAATACCATAGTTTGGGTCAGGCACACCTTAGTCCTCAAACTGACATTTTTTTTATTTTTTATTTTTGAACACTTTAATGAGGCCTTCTGCTGCTGATTTGCCTAATATAATACATTATTTCATTTCTTGACTGCTGTTTCCATGGGTGTTGATAATTTATCCAAGCAAACTGAAGTCTTTGACAACTTCAAACTTTTCTCAATTTATATAGATGTTATTTATTAGCCCATTGGTAAGGATTTTGTTTTCTTTACATTGAGGTATAGTCCATACTGAAGGTTGTGGTCTTTTATCTTTACCAGTAAACATTTTAAGTTATCTTCGCTTTCCACAAGCAAGGTTGTATTATGTGCATATCATAGATTATTAACTCTTCCTCCAATCTGATGACACATTCTTCTTAATATAATCCAGTTTCTCAGATAATTTGTTTAGCATACAGACTGAATAAATATAGTGAAAGAATACATCTCTGGCATAGCATGGTGATGGTAATTAAGTTCATTGGAATTTAAATGTGAAAATGTTGAAATTAGAAAATATTTGGCTATTTATGTATCTATGTATGTAAAAAGGGGCCTCTAAAAGTTCATGAAAAATGGAATAAAAGGACAGTGGAATCTTTCCACACACTTTTTGAAGTCCCTCATATATACTAATATATAGATAAACACACACACACATATACACATATAATACACATATACACAGTCATATAACAAGGGTAAGTCAAAGACTATTGCTACTGGTTCCAAAGCGTACATACACGGGTTTATTCTACACAAAACACATTTAAACATGTCTCTACAATCAGTGATGGCTACAGACAAGATCCCTCAGTAATACACCTTATTCTTATTAGATGAGTACTGGTACGGTGCTCTAGGATCAGCACTGGACACTAACCACAAAGTTGTTTTTGTTGTTAGCTGCCATTGAGTCGGTACCAATCCATAGTGACCTTATGCACAGCAGAACGAAACACTGCCTGATCCTGGGCCAACTTCACTACTGTTGCCACGCTTGAGTCCATCAATGCTGTCACTTGGCCAATCCATCTCGTTGGGGGTCTTCCTCTTTTTCTCTGACCCTCCGCCTTACCAAACATGATAACTTTCTCCAGCAACTAGTCCCTCCTGACAATATGTCCAAAGTATGAGAGATGAAGTTTGGCCATCTTGGCCTCTAAGGAGCACTCTGGCTGCACTTCTTCCAAAAATGGATCTATTGGTTCTTTTGGCAGCCCATGGCACTTTCAATATTCTTCTCCAACTCCGTAACTCAAAGGCATCAGTTCTTCTATGGTCTTTCCAGCTTTTGCATGCATATGAGGTTATTGAAAATACCATGGCATGGGTCAGGCGCACTTTAGTCCTCAAGCTGACATCTTTGCTCTTCAACACTTTAAAAAGGTCTTGTTTAGCAAATTTGCCTAATGCAATATGTCGTTTGATTTCTTGACTACTGCTTCCGTGAGTGTTGATAGTTAATCCAAGAAGAATGAAGGCCTTGACAACTTCAATCTTTTCTCCATTGATAAGAATGTTGTTTATTGGTCCGTGGTGAGGATTTTTGTTTTCTTCACATTGAGATGTAATCCATACTGAAGGCTGTGCTCTTTGATCTTCATCAGTAAATGCTTTAAGTCCTCTTCTCTTTCAGAAAGCAAGGTTGTAACATCTGCATATTGCAGGTTGTTAATGAATCTTCCTCCAATCCTGATGCTACGTTTTTCTTCATATAACCCAGCTTCTCGGATTATTTGCTCAGCATACAGGTGGAATAAGTATGATGAAAGAATACAACCTTGTCACACACCTTTCTTAATTTTAAAACATTCAGTGTTCCCATGTTCTCTGTTCAAACAACTGCTTCTTGGTCCAGGTACAGATTCCTCATGAGCACAATTAAGTGTTCAGAAATACTCATACTTCACAATGTTGTCCATAGCTTGTCATGATCCACACAATCGAAAGCCTTTGTGTAGTCAATAAAGCACAGGTAAACATCTTTCTGATATTCTCTTCTTTCAGCCAAGATCCATCGGACATCAGCAGTGATATCCCTTGTTCCATGTCCTCTTCTGAATCCGGCTTGAACCTCTGGAAGTTCTCTGTCAATGTATGATTGTAGCCGTTTCTGTATTACCTTTAGCAAAACTTTACTCCCATGGGATATCAAAGAGATTGTCTGATGATTTCCACATTCTGTTGGGTCACCTCTCTGGAAAGGGCACAGATGCAGATCTCTTCCAATCAGTCGGCCAGATAGTTGTCTTCCAAATTTCTTGGCAGAGATGAGTGAGTGCCTCCTGTGCCACCTCACTTTCTTGAAAGATTTCAACTTTTATTCCATCAATTCCTGGTGCCTTGTTCTTTACCAATTCTTTCAATGCACCTTGGACTTTTTCCTTCAGTATCATTGGCTTTTGATCATATGCTACCTATTGAAACGGTTGAACATGAACCATTTCCTGTTGGTACAGTGACTCTGTGTATTCCTTCCATCTTCTTTTGAAAATGAAATCTTGGACAAATGTAGTCTAATTTGTTGGTTTAGTTGTGAGGATTTCCTTTTATTTACATTGAAGTACAATCCACACTGAAGGCTGTGGACTTTGATTTTCATCTGTATTTTAAATTGTCTTTATTCCAGGAAGCAAGGTTGTATCATCTGCATATTTCATGTTGTGAATGAGTTTTATTTCCATCTTAATGCCAAATTCTTCTTCATATAATCCAACTTCTCAGATTATTTATTCAGCATACAGATTAAGTATGGGGAAAGGATATAACAATCAACATACACCTTCTCAGATTTTAAGCCATTCAGTATCCCCTTGTTCTATTCTAAAATTGCCTCTTGGTCTCTGTACATGTTACTCATGAGCACAATTAAGTGATCTGCAATACGCATTCTTCATAATGTTATCCACAGCTTGTCATGATACACACAGTTTAATAAATTTGCGTTTTCAATAAAGCACAAGTAGATATCTTTCTAGTGTTTTCTGTTTTCAGTTAAGGTCAATCTGACATCAGCAATGATATATCTAATTTCTCATTCTTTTCTGAAGTCAGCTTGAATTTTTGGCAGCTCCCTTTTGATGAACTACTATAACCATTTATAAATTATCTTCAGCAAAATTTTACTTGCATGGAATATTAACAATATTGTTCAATGATCCCTGTATTCTACTGGCCATCTTTCTTTAGAACGGCCCAAATATTGATCTCTTTCAATTGGGTTGGACAGATAGCTGTCTTCCAAATTTCTTGGCATAGATGAATGAGTTCCTCCAATGTTATATCAGTTTATTGAAAGATTTCGGTTTGTATTCTGTAAATTCCTGGAGACTTGTATTTTGCCAGTGTCTTTAGTGCAGCCTGGACTTCTTCTTTCAAACCATTGATTCTTGATCATGTGTTTCCTCTTGAAATAGTTGAAAATTGACCATTTCTTTTTGGTACATTGACTCTGTGAACTCCTTCCAACGTCTTTTGATTCTTCCTGCATCATTTAATATTTTGCCCATAGAATCCTTCAATATTACAAACTGAGGCTTGATTTTTTTCTTTAGTTCTTTCAGCTTAAGAAAGTTTAAGCATGTTCTTCCCTTTTGGTTTTCTAACTCCAGGTCTTTGCACATTTCATTATAATATTTGACTCTGTTTTCTCAAGCTACCCTTTGAGATATTCTGCTTAGCTCTTTTACTTCATCATTTCTTCCAGTTGTTTCAGCTTCTCTATATTCAAGAGCAAGTTTTAGAATCTGTTCTGATACCCATTTTTGTCTTTTCTTTCTTCCTGTCTTTTAAATGACCTTTTGGTTTCTTCATATATGATGTTCTTGATGCCATCCCACAACTCTTCTGGTCTTTGATCATTGGTGTCTAATGCACCAAATCTCTACTTGAAATGGTCTCTTAATTCAGTGGGGATATACTCAAAGTCCTAGTTTGGCTCTCATTAAGTTGTTTTAATTTCCTTCAGCTTCAGCCTGAGCTTGCACATGAGCAATTGATGGTCTGTTCCACAGTCTTCCCCTGAGCTTGTTTTGATTGATGATATTGAACTTCTCCATCATCTCTTTCCACAGATGTAGTCACTTTGATTCCTGTGTATTCCATCTGGTGAGGTCTAAGTATATAGTCACCTTTTACATGGTTGGAAAAGGTATTTGCAATGAATAAGTCTTTGTTGTTGTTGTTGTTGTTAGGTGCCATCGAGTTGGTACCGACCCACAGTGAGCAACCTTATGCACATCAGAAACACTGCCCGGTCCTGGGCCAACCTCTTGCGTAATTCTGTTATGCTATCTCCAGCATCTTTTCTATCACCAAGGCCATATTTTCCAACTTTGGTTCCTTCTTTGCATTCCAATCACCAGTAATTATCAATGCAAATTGATTGCATGTTTGATAAATTACAGACAGAAGAAATTTTTTTGTAGAATTCTTCAGTTTCATTATCATTGGCTTTAGTGGTTGGTGAACAAATTTGAATAATAGTACTTTCTTGTAGGTATATGGACATTATCCTATCACAGACAGCATTGTACTTCAAAACGCATCTTGAAATATGCTTTTTGACAATGAATGCAATACCATTCATCTTCAATTTGTCTTTCTTAGCACAGTAAACCATAGGACTGCCCAATTTAAAGTGGCCAGTACAAGTTCATTTCAGCTCATCAGTGCATAGGATATTGATCTTTATGTGTTCCATTTCATCTTTGACAACTTCCAATGATCCTAGATTCATACATCATACATTTCACATTTCAGTTGTTAATGGATGTTAATAGCTGTTTCTTCTCCATTTTAATTGTGCTTCATTAGCAAATGAGGGTCTCAAAGCTTTATTCCATTCTGTCAGTAAGGTTAACCAACTCTCCTTTGATGAGGCAGTTCTTCCTTATTGGTATTTTGAGTGCCTTCCAACCTGGGAGCTCATTTTCTCACACTTTATCAGACAATATTTTGCTACTGTTCATAAGATTTTCAGTTGCTAATCATTCAGAAGTGGTCAAGCCAACTTCTTCCTAATCTTAGTCTGTAAATTCCACTGAATGCTATCCACCATGGGTGACTCTGCGGGCATATAAAAGACAGGTGTTGTAGCTTCCAATACCACAGCACCACACAAGTCACCACAGTACGAAAAACTGACAGATGAGTGGTGATGTGCAAGGTTAGAGAGATAGGACACTGCCTTCAGATGTGTGTGGACCTAGATGGAGAATATACCCGGAAACTAGCATTTCACATTTTGGTATTTTGTTTAATAAAGGTTTCTATGATTTTATAGCAATACTTTTTGACTTATCCTTGTATATCACCAATAAAGATTACATTGCTGAGAGTTAGAATTTGAACCCAGATCTACCTGGCCTCGAGGCCTATGCTGTTCTTTCTTTTCCCTACTGCCTCCTGAACAATTCCGTTAGGAAAATATTAATGGGACACAGCAAATCCCACTTTTTTAAAAACTCTTCAAATTTTAGTGTCTTCCTAAGCAGAATGGATAAAATATTGGCTCTTTTCCATAGCTTAATTGTGAGAATTAAAGAAAACACAGTTTTTGGAGATGTTGCAGAGTATCTGTCCCAATATACATATAATAACAATGTTGTTGTTATTATGTGCCGTGGAGTTGGTTCTGACTCATAGTGACCCTGTACAGGGTTTCTGAGGCTATAAATCTTTACGGGAGCAGAAAGCCTCATCTTTCTCCTGCAGAACAGCTGGTAGTTTCGAACTGCTGACCGTGAGGTTCGCAGCCTGATTCATAACCACTACACTACCAGAGCACCTTAATAACATAATAATAACAATACATAATAATTATTCTCATCATATATATTGTTGTTGTTGTTAAGTGCTGTCGAGTTGGTTCCAACCTATAGTGACCCTGCATAGGGTTTCCAAGAAATGGGTGGTGAGCTTGAACTGCTGACCTTGCAGTTCAAACAACTTTGCAGTCCAGCCCATTAACCCACAGTGACACACAAGGACTCCTAAATATTATTAGGCAACATTAACTTATTGACTATATGAATTTGGTGACTTATTACAGAAAGCTGTGCATTGTCAGGTAATTTTAAATGTGGGGAAGTTTTGAAACATTCTCCCACTGTCCTATTGCCACCATGCTCCAGTTATTCAATCAAGCACAATGATAGGGATGGAGCAAAACGAATGGCTATGTGGTTAGAAGAGTTGTAGGGATAGATGTTTACATATGTGTTTGGAAACAGACTGCATAAATTTAAATCTTGGCTCCACCATTTATAAACTGAATGATGTAGAGAAAATAATTTAACCTCTTGGTGCCTCAGCATTAACATAAGAAAGGAATTATTGGGAACTCAATTACACTTTTGAAAGAACTGAATGGCTTTAACCATGAGATGCTTATCCTTGGGTTCTCTGATTGGGAGCACCTTCTCAGCAGCCTTTGCCAATGGCTCTCCATCTCACTGACCTTTACACATGGGAATCCATGGATTTGGGCTATTCTCTTCTCTGTCTACACCTTACTTATTCATTTCCTCCTGTTTCTCTTTTATCATCAATATGCTAAATATCATTACTGATGTCACATGGATCTTGGCTAAAAACAGAGAATACCAGAAAGATGTTTAATTGTGCTTTATTGTTTACACAAAGGCTTTCAATTGTGTGGATCATGACAAGCAATGAACAGCATTGTGGAGATTGAGCATTCTGAAACACATCATTGTGCTCATGAGGAACCTGAACCTAGACCAAGAGGCAGTTGTTCCAAGAGAATAAGGGGACAGTGAACGGTTTAAAATTAGGAAAGGTATCACCAGCATTGTATTCTTTCAACATACTTATTCAGTCTGTATTGTTGTTGGTAAGTGCCGTGGAGTCAGTTCCAAACCATAGTATAGGGTTTCTGAGGAGCAGCTGGTGAGCTTGAACCACCGACCTTGCAGTTCAAATGGTTTTGCTGTCTGGTGCATTAACCCACAATGCCAGACCAGGACTCCATTCAGTCTGTATGCTGAGCACATAATTTGAGAAACTGGATTTATGAAGAAGAACATGGCATCAGGACTGGAAGAAGACTCATTAACAAATTGACATATGTAGATGATATGACTTTACTAACTGAAAGGGAAGAAGACTTAAGATACTTATTGATGAAGACCAAAGTGCATAGCCTTCGGTATGGGCTGCATCTGAATGTAAAGAAAACAAAAGTCCTCACCATTGGACCAATAAATAGCATCATGATAAATGGAGAGAAGACTGAAATTGTCAAAGACTTCATTTTGCTTGGATCAATCATCCACATTCATGGAAACAACAGTCAAGAACTCAAACAACATACAGCACTGGGCAACTCTGTTGCACAAGACCTCTTTAAAGTGCTGAAGAGCAAAGATGTCAGTTTGAAGACCAACATGAGCAAAGCCATGATATTTTCAATAGCCTCATATGCATGTGAAAGCTGGACAATAAATAAAGACCATAGAAGAATTAATTGGTGTATTTGAGTTATAGTGTTGGAGGAGAACATTAAAAGAACTATGGACTGCTAAAAGAACAAACAAAGCTGTGTTGTTAGATGTACAGCCAGAATGCTCCTTATAAGTCAAGATGGTCAGATTTTGTCTCTCATACTTTGGATATATTACCAGGAGGAACCAGTCCCTGGAGAAGGATATCATGATTGATCATTTTGAGGGTCAGCAAAAAAGAAGAAGACCCCCCCCAAAAAAAAAAATGGATTGATACAGTGGTGATAGCAATGGGCTTAAGTGTAGCAACGATGTGAGTTTGACACAGGACTGTGCAGCTTTTCCTTCTGCTGTTCATAAGGTGACTATAAGTTGGTACTGACTCCAGTGTACCTAAAAACAACAAAATATTTACTAAATGGAAGGAGCCCTGCTTGCCTAGTGCTCAGCTGTACACAGAAAACTGTTGGAACCTACCAGACTTTCTGCAGAAGTGTGGCAGCCTGCTTCTGTAAAGCTTATAGCCTTGGAAACCCTATGAAGCAGTTCTGCTCTGTCATAGAATGGACTTAGTGACAATAGATATTCAAGGGTAATTCAAAAAGTGTTGTTACTAGTGTTCCAGTTCATACATGTATTCCAAACAAAATGTCTTTGAATCAATAGATGGCTGCAGACAAATTTTCACAATAAAACACTTGTCTTACTGATTGTAAGGGTTGAAAATGTAAATGAGGGGAGTGATTAACTTTGCAGTCTAGGAGCGGAGCTATCTGGGACCATCAAGGGAGAAGAGAGGAGAGCAGGACCTTACCCAAAGAAGCAATGATACTGGAGATGGAGGCAGAGATGATGATGTGGAGAGATGGAGTAGCTGGGGACTTAGACACAGAGAGGGAGAGGAGCTGTGTGCTGACGACTGGGGGTCAGGCTTGTAGGGTATACCCTTTGGTTGGTTGATTGATGGAGGGGATTGTAACGATGGCAATGAAATGATATACAATAGGATGAATGTAAAACTAATGTTCTCCCATGTAAACTATCACATAATTCACAATAAAGCATTAAAAATAAATAAATAAATAAAAGCCACTAGATTATATCAGAAAACAACAACAACAACAAAAAAAACACTTGTTTTAGTCTTATTAGGGTAGCTTAAAAAAAATAGCTCCTGCAGTGACTTCCAAGGGGATTTGCTGATCCAGTTGAATTCAAGTCAAAGAGGTCTGCTTAGCAGGTTATGGAGACTGTATTTTGGGGTCCCAAAGGGATAAACTATAGTTTCTTTGTTATGTGTACGGGAAACTACATATTTAATGAATGAATTGATTACTATGAAAATGACCAAATTACACCAAAGAACAGAGTCCTGGTGTGGCGCTGTAGGATAAAGCACTGGACCACAAGGTTGGTTTGCACCACAAGGTCAGTGGTCCAAACTCACCAGCTGCTCCTCAGAAAACCTATTCAGGGTTGCTATAAATTGGAACAGTGCTTAATATAAAGACTCCTTGTGTGGAACTGTAGGATTAGCACTGGACTGCGAACCACGAGATTGGCATTTCAACTACCAGCTGTTCCTTGAAAACCCTATAGAGGGTCACTATGAGATGGAACAGACTTGACAGCATTTAACAACAACAACAACAACATACCAAAGAACATAAGAGAAAGTACTTTCAAAATTACTTTCTTGACGGCTATGAGAGGGCTTCAAAAGATTACTGGAAAGATGGCATTAAAATATAATGGAATGTTTCCATGAGCTTTTTGAAGCTCCCTTGTATTTTCTAAATTTCCATCTGAGAGCAAAAAGATAAAATAATTATATTTGACATTAAGAAATACTGTACAAACATGCTTGCTTTTCTTTGGGATTGACTTTTTTCAAGAAATCAAATGATTTATTGCATTAGGCAAATTTGTTGCACAGTATGGGTTGCATCTGAATGTATGCAACCCATACAAAAGACCTTTTTATTTATAAATGTTTTTTTTGCCAATTATGTGATAGTTTACATGGGAGGACAGTAGTTTTACATTCATCCTATCATATATCGTTTCATTGACGTGGTTACAATCCCCTCCATGCATCAACAACCAACCAAAGGGTATACACTGCAAGCCTGCCCCTCGGTCATCAGCACACAATCCCTCTCCCTCTCTGAGTCTAAAGTCCTCAGCTACTGTTTCTCTGGGTAGGGTCCCGCACTCCACTCTTCTCTCTTGATGGTCCCAGGGACCTTCGCTCCTGGACTGCAAAGTCAATCACTCCCCTCCTTTTGCTACAAAATGTCTACCTTTACATTTCCAACCCTCACAGTCAGTCCTGATAGCAATT